>NC_057419.1:140393168-140621407 GCF_019320065.1 Cervus canadensis | reverse complement strand
TGGGAGGGGGGCTCAAGAGGAAGGGGGTATATGTATGTGTATGTATATATGTGTGTGTGTATATATGTGTGTGTGTATATATATATATATATATATATATATATATATACACACTTACGGCTGATTCATGTTGTTTTATGACAGAAACCAACACAACAATGTAAACCTCCAATTAAAAAAAATTATTTATTTATTTATTCGGCTGTACCAAGTCTTGGTTGCAGCCCACATGCTCGTTAGCTGTGGCATGTGAGATCTAGGTCCCTGACCAGGGACTGAACCCAAGGCCCTGCATTGGGAGCATGGAGTCTTAGCCACTGGACCACCAGGGAAATCCCTCTTCCTTAATTTTTTAAAATTTGACTTCACTTTACATAGCAAAATTTTACTTACTCCTTTTCTCCATTGGACTATTCATGGCACCATTAAAATGATTTCATTGTCTACTGATCAATGTTTTATTTACTTATGTTATTAGTACTCCTTAGAAGTTTGTTTTTTTTGAAGGTTACTCTAGGTGGGGCTCATAGACTTAACTGCAACTGAGGTTTAACATTAATTTTTTTAGGTATAAACATTCGCTTTTTAAAAATAGTTAAACCATTCCAATCCATGATCATGCAACTAGTTTACTTTTCACAAAACTCTATAAGGCATCCATGCCAAGATATATATATCACTAGACAGATAAGTAACAATATAGATATAGGCAGTTGGTTTTAAATTTTACTTCTGAGCACTGTAAGTAATGACTTGTAGTAAGAGTTAAGTTGTTATTTGGAATTTTCACTGTTTAATTTGAGACTCAAACTTACCTGTTCATTTTGTTCCATCATTTCTTCAACCAAAGCCATACTTTTTTAAAAGTATGTACAACAGACTCATTATATAATTTGGTGCCTGCTGCTGCCAATACACCTTAGTAAGCTCCTTTTAGTGGTATATCTAGGAAGTTGTCATTATGTAAAGAATTCATGTGACACTTACCTGAATGTTGTCTTCCCTCCTAAATTCATATGGTGAAGCCCTAACTCTCAGTGTGATGGTACTTGAAGATGGGGCCTTTGGGAAATAGCTACAGTTAGATGAGCTCAGGAGGACAGTTCCCTAGTCTGATAGGATTAGTGTTCTTATAAGAAACAGACCAGAGAACTTGTTCACTTCCTCCTTCACTGTGTGTGCACAGTGAAGAAGTCATGTGAGCACACAGTAAGATAGCAACTAAGAGAAGAGGCCTCAGAATGAAGCACATTTGGTGATAATATTGGCATTCTTGATATTCTGTTTGAAAATCGATCAACTACAAACACACAGGATTTTTTTCTGCTGGGAAAACCTCACTGGAAGATCCCCCCACCTGGCCTGTGAGCACTCCCAACGTCCTGAGTGCCCAGTTGTCATCTATCTCAGTCTGAAACCAGCTGCTTGTTCATATTCTCAAGGGTAGAAGCAAAAGCAAGTCCTGGTAGACAGGGAGTATGCTCAGAAGATGGACTATGGCAAGGGAAAAAAAAAAAAACCACAAATGTGAATTGTAGCACCACTTATGAGAAAACAAAAAAGAGGCTATCAGGGACTTCCCTGGTGGTCCAGTGGTTAAGATGCTGCACTTACAATGCAGGGGATACAGGTTCAAACCTTGGTCAGGGAACTAAGATCCCACATGCCACACAGACAAAAACAAAAAACAAAACAGGCTATCAGCAGCCAGACTGGTTTGTTGTAAGATAGAATGAAGACATACAAGATTAAAAATTATGCCACAAGAGAGAACAAAAAGCATGGAGAGGAGATATATCCATATAAGTTTTAAGAAAGCTTCAGAATTTATAGCAGGACTCTTACAACTCAATAACAACAACAACAAAAACAAATGTCCAGTCCCTTGCCTCAGGTGAATGTGGGTATTAAATGCCTTTAACTGCTTTTGACCAACTGTCCTAGCCTAAAGAGAGTTCTAAGTGGGGAGCAAAACAAAGGCAAGCCTATGAGCTGACATCTCAGAAAACCATCAGAAAGGTCAAAATGCACAACTATTATTCTATGAGAAAAAGGTCCATATTTCCCCTCTGTACCAACAACTTGCACCAGGAACACAGTCTGCCATTCCCATATCCACTATGGAATGTGGTGGAATGTGGGTGACACAACATTCATTTCCTGAAATTTGAAACCTCTTTCCATATTAAGCAGCCTTCTGCTTGTTGTAAGTTATTTTTTTCAGAATCCAGAGTTCAAAACTGGAAACAGTGACAGATTTTATTTTCATGGGCTCCAACATCCCTGCAGACGGTGACTGCAGCCATGAAATTAAAAAAATTTGCTCCTTGGAAGAAAAGCTATGACAAACCTGTGTGTTTGTATTAGTTGCTCAGTATTAGTTTGACTCTTTGTGACCCCATGGACTGTAGCCCGCCAGGCTCCTCTGTCCATGGAATTCTTCAGGTAAGAATACTGGAGTTGCTTGCCATTCCCTTCTCCAGGGGATCTTCCTGAGGCAGGGATTGAACCTGGGTCTCCTGCAATGAAGGCAGATTCTTTGCCATTTGAGCTACCAGGGAAGCCCTATGACAAACCTAGACAGCATATTAAAAGCAGAGACATCACTTTGCTGACAAAGCCCCAAATAGTCAATGCTATGGTTTTTCCAGTAATCATGTATGGATGTGAGAGTTGTACCATAAAGAAGGCTGAACATCAAAGAGTTGATGCTTTTGAATTATGGTGCTGGAGAAGACTCTTGAGAGTCACTTGGACAGCAAGGAGATCAAACCAGTCAACCCTAAAGGAAATCAGTCCTGAATATTCATTGGAAGGATTGATGCTGAAGTTGAAGCTCCAATACTTTGGCCACCTGATACGAAGAGCCAACTCACTGAAAAGACCCTGATGCTGGGAAAGATTGAGGGTAGGATAAGGGGGTGACAAACGATGAAATGGTTGGATGGCATCACCAACTCAATGGACACGAGTTTGAGCAAACTCCGGGAGATAGTGAAGGACAGGGAAGCCTGGTGTGCTGCAGTTCATGGGGTTGCAGAGTCAGACATGACTTAGTGACTGAACAACAACGAGAGTTCAAAAAATTTGACTCTGACAGTTTTGGCATCTTAATAATTGCTTCCATGCAGGAACAGATTCTTGGGACTCCCTACTTGCCATTTGACATAATTTTTTCATTAATTATTTTTAAGGAAAAAATTATTAGGTCCAGGAATCAAAGAAAACTTTGTATAATTACAAGTGCATGCAGAATTTGATGGTTAGAAATTAAATATATTGAGGTCCAGCTTAAGGTTCTCATATCCCATCTACAGGCACAATCATAGTAGTAATATCCCCAGGATAAATCTCCAATGTGCTTGAGTTAAATGAACCATATAGATCATACTTTTAACACTGGTCATAGTGGTGTTAAAAAGTATCCTAAGAAATAACCTGAGCTCCATCCACATTTATTCTAGCCTCCATTGTGTGGCAGGAATTCATGACACTATAATTCACTCTACTCAAAGCTCTCTCTTTCGCCTGTTCACCTATGAGAAGCCCACAGTGATCAAGTGGCAGTATCACCTTTCAATTAGATGGAATCCTGTGTCCTTGAGGAGTTATTTCTGCTGTTTGCAATAAAATCTCTCAGTCAGAGGGTCCTAGAGTTGCAAGGATACTAGCAACTCAACTTTCTACTTTCTGGAAATTTTGCTCATTCTTCATTCCCTAAGCTGCACCAATATAAATACAACCGGAGAATAATTTGTACTCTGGCTTTTACACTTAACATCTGTGTAGCATTTTGCAGATCATTTATCCTCTCTCTAAGCCTCTATTTTCTCATGTATGAAATGGGTAAATTAATGCCTGCCTTAAACTATTATCCCAAAGGGGTATCTAGCCCAGTACCTATTACCAGGATTTAATTTATAATTAGTTTACTTAATTTCCCTTCCAGAAGTCCCTAATATAAAGTTGTCCCTGTGATTCTCATCCAAGAATTCCTGTTAGTAAAAATGCCCATATGGGAACTCTTGGCACATTAAGGCATCTAAAAGGAGAAAGAGATGTGAAAAATCTTGTCTGGTAAGAAATATTAGGAAGGTCCAAAACAGAGTATCATGTGGCAATGTCATTTTGCAGGTAGACATAATTTAGCAATTGGAGATCTTGAAGGAGATGCTTTGCAAAGAAATAGGAAGGTACCAATGTATCTTCCTGATAGCAGTCCTATGCCTTTTCATCTGTACTATCTTCTTATTAGATATTTACTAGAGTTGATACCATGAGAGGAGCAAAACAGAGACCTAGAAAATGAAAATGGTATATAAGAAGCAAAGTAGAATTCTCAGTAAGTCTGCACCTAGCAGCGACACTCATGATGAAAGGTCATCAAACTTCTAAGCTAGGGTTTTTTTAGGGTCTTATGACCAGGAAGAGAATGGATCCCAAGTCTTTGTACAGGTCCAGTGCCTCTGACTCCAAAGCACAAAACAGGGGTTCCTGCGGATGGGGGATGGGTGGAGATGTGCCTTTCTCATATGTCCACAGACTCTGAAGGTATTACCCGCTAGCAAATCTCAGCTGAATTAAGATGGAGCAGAAAACAAGCTGTACCATTTTCTAACTGCCACCAGAGGGCATATACTTGGAAATTTTCTTTCTAGACAAGTTTTTTTTCTTCTGTAGTTACTGGCTGTAACTAAGAGAGTAGACTGTTTTGTATACCAGGAGCGGACATGAACCTGCCATGGCATCATAGACCTGAGCTTTCCACTGCCTTGCTGTAAGACACATGCACCCATGACCACTCCGTATATGAGGTGTGCCCTGTCCTTTTCAGTTTGGACAGTGAGTGTCAGATAGTTAGAAAGACCCATCAGATTCACGACTGATATTTAGCATACAGCTTTTAAACCCCTGGGCTTCCCTGGTGGCTCAGACGGTAAACTGTCTGCCTGTAATGCGGGAGACCCAGGTTCGATCCCTGGGTAGGGAAGATTCCCTGGAGAAGGAAATGGCAACCTACTCCAGTACTCTTGTCTGGAAAATTCCATAGATGGAGGAGCCTGGTAGGCTATAGTCCCTGGGGTCGCAAAGAGTCGGACACGACCGAGTGACTTCACTTTGAAACCCCAGTGTTAAGTGTGGTCATTTCCACTAGCTCTATTTGCTTGAGAAGAAACAATGTCATGGTACAATCACCCTCTATCTAGTCACTACCTTGTCAAAATCCCCCAATGGCTTTCTAATGCCCTCTAGGTAAAGTGTACACTATTTAACCTGATTTCCAAATCCCACTATAGACCATGGCTTACGTTTATCTCAAACTAGCTCCCTTTCCCCCATTCTTAACATGCACACATCTTTAATGTAGTCCTGAAGCAGTGAGTGTCTGAAATTAGATGCTTCACATCACACCCTGCACATGGTAAATACTCTGGAGTTGCTGCTGCTACTGCACTGACTGACCAGGGTTCTTGGCCTTCCTCAGTCAACAGAAACTGACTAAATGCCAGATAAGTAATTTGAATAAGGCTTTATTGGGGAGTGAGAACAAACAACAGTTTCCCTTGTTCACTATCTTTTGGGGTGGGGGGGGGCAAACTTGTTCCTTATATGGGATGAGGGTAGGGATGTGTCCAGGGGTCAGGTTGGAGGGGTGGCTTAGGTGGTGTTATATGCAAGAGGCATGCACAGTATCCTGCTTTTGCTCCCAACACCCTGTTTTTGCTTCAGGCTCCTCAAAAGTAGAAGTTGGGTTATTTTGGTCTCTTTGTATCTTTTGGGTCCAGAATTTGCCCCAACTGCACATGCATTATTTTTCATCCCAGGTTCTCTGTGTTGTGTTGCTGAAGGAGAGGTGCATCCAGGTATAACCACTGCAGCACTATAGCAAAAGTCCCAGGTCCCAGGCCTATCTCATTCCCCTGAGAGACTCTACACCTTTATTTTTAAGGGGTAAGAGGCCGAAGGTCTCTTCTTCTGAAACTTCTTCTTGCTGGACAGCGGCTGCAGACCCTAACCTGTCCTAGAGGTGTAGAAGTCCCTTGCTGACTGTTTCAAGGACCTGTAGGGACCTGGGCCACTTTCTGCTAGAATGGGCTCAATTCGTTGAGCCATGATGAATGAGCCTTACTTTAAACTGTTGGAGCCTGAAAGACACAAACCTAACCAAAGGTTTAAACAAACAAGGGCTAAAAAGGAAAATAAAAATAGCCATTAATAAAAGGCCTGATAAAGGAAGGAATCACTTTGAGCTTCCTTAACTGTTGACCAGACAAGAGAGGTGATATCAATCCTGCCAAAATTATGAAACCACTCTGCCTTGTTCTGCCAGAAGGCAATCAAGGGCCAGATAATTGTTAAGAAGAACATTAACCAAGGAAAGAAGAGAGGTTCCAAGTCCCATTAAGGTTTCAAATAGGAGCCCACCCACACCATCATTTTACTTATCTGTTGATGGTGCCTATCATTTGAATAAGCATCTTAGATCTTCCACGGGCTCACAGGTGTACTGTTCTCCTGCTATGACCTGGGTTTCTGGAGGTACAAGCTTTAGTCTGGACAAATGTACCCAACTAGCTATCCCTTGCAGTTTGACAGCAATGGGAGTGCTTAAAAGTACTTTATAGGGGCCCTTCCATTTTGGCAACAGTTGGTCTTAGGGGAACTCCTCTTTCTAGGTTTTAAGAACTTGGTTCTCAGTGCGTGTTTGTGAAGGAATTGCTCCTTCCTCTGGAGTTTTAGTGGGAGCTTGCAGGGCCTGTGGGCATAGTCCTGGATTGCCTTCTGAACTTGCCCTAGATTAATATCTCAGGGCCTGGCTCATGTCATCATCCAGTAGAATGTCAGAAGCAAGAAAAGGCCTCCCATAGTTCAAGTCCCATAGTGTGTGGCATCATGTAAGCTCTCAGTGAATTTCTATTGTTGGGCTTCAGGGATTAGAACCTTATCCTCCTTTTTATACCACACTGTGCTTCCCTTCCCATAGCCCAATTTCTCAGCATGTTCCTGTTCCTGTGGGGAATACTGGGGGAGGCTAGGAAGCTCAAGGAGGTCAATCACTGGAGCCATACCTTGTTCAGGTTCTTGCAGTCGAGCTGCCTGTTTTTCAATTTTATCAGCTCTGCTGTTCCCTTGGCTCAGAAAAGACCCATTGCTCTGATGGCCCCTGCAGTGGGTTACTGCTACCTGACTGGGAAGCTGCAATGCTTCTAAAAAGCCAGAATGAAATCTTTATGTTTTATGAAGGAATTTTTACCAGTTAACATTAATCTTTCTTTCCAAATGGCAGCATGAGCATGTAGCACATGGAACCCATATTTAGAGTTATAAAAATATTGCAAAGCTCTCATTAATGTGATTAGTTTAGGCTTTTGGGCTGATGTCTGGGGTGACAGGGCCTTGGTTTCTATGATTTCACCTAGACCAACTATGGGATACCCTGCCTTTCAGGTTCTCATCTCTACAAAACGACTCCCATCAGTAAATCATTTGCCTCAGGACTGCCAATAGGCTCATCTAGAAGATTAGACCTGCTGGAGTAGGTCTGTTCTATGGTCTCTATACACTGAGGTACTAAGTTTGCATTCTCAATATTTAGAAGCAGAGTTACTGAGTTTGACACATCTTCAAGGCAATGTTGAGGGTGTCCATTAGAAAGGCCTGATATCTTAACTTTCCTCCAGTCAACCAATGATGTCCTTTGACTTCCAGCACAGATTGTACCTGATGAGGGGTTAACTCATCTAAATGTTGCCCCAGGGTGAACTTGGAAGCCTCATTAACCAACAGGGCTGTGGCTGCTACTTCCTGCAGGCAGCTTGGCCATCCCAGGGCCATTGAGTTCAGTTGTTTTGAAAAATAAGCCACTGGTCTCTGATCCAGTTGGAAAGACTTTATATCCCATTTGCCAGAAAACTTAGGACCATAACAGTATTTTGAACTGAGTCTTGTTTGGTCACTACTTATCAATAAATCATTGACATGTAGCAGAGTTCCCTTCTCAAGACTCAGTTCCCTTGCTAATGCATTTGCAAAAAGGTGGGGGCTGTCCAAGAAACCTTGTGGAAACACTGTCCATGTATACTGGCCCTCCAGGGACCCCTGGAGGGTGAATCAGAGCAACCAGAAGCTGAACTATCTTTTATTAACCTCTTATCCTTATTGGCTTCCTATGTTAAGTCTCAGTCATTATAGACTGTGATGTCCTGCCAGGTGACAGATGTCAACCTCAGCCTGATAAATTCACCCCTAAACTTGTCAAGGTTCTCTGAGAATCTGCCAAATCTCTCGTTACAGATTTCTAAGTTCAGTTGGAGTTGGGCACAATGTAAAATGCCACAAGATCAGGACCTGAGGGCCTAGAGGTGAGAGTATTCCCACAGGAAATTTTTGGACATAAAATAAGGTGAGAGACTAGACAGCAGAAAAATCTGAAACCTTTTCCCCTATCTGTTTGGCAGCCATGATAGGGGAGAGCCTGAAGATTCCATCTGACACAGGCAATAGTGTATTTGAAGAATTTTTCCCATATAATTTAATATACCAAATGAAAGTAATTAGTTTAGGATATCTCTTTGGGATATTCCAGGAGCCCCTTGAAGCACCCCAAATTTAACTGGAAGTCAAGAGAATTTTAATTAGAATTTGATATTTGGGAATTCTGTCAAAAAATTAAAAAAAAATTAAACATCTGGTCAGACAGGATCATAGGTCACTGTGAAACTATTATTTCTTGAGCTAAGGTGGAAAAAAGATATCAAAAGTAAATGCAGATCACTTAAAGGCACAGAAACTCACACAATATGGTATCAAAAGGAGTGTTCCAAGAAAACGTCATTCTCTTATGAAAGAGAAAAACCAAATCCAGTCCCATAGCCCTATTTGTCCTCTATTCTTTCCATTCAGAAATAACCATCTCTAGGGCAAAATCACCCTTTTTCCTTTTAGCAAAATATATTTCCATTCCTCATATCTTCTTTTCTGAAAGCACTCCTTGTACTTTCCTTAAGCAACCATGAACTGTCTTCTACATTAGCATTCTAAAGTTCACTAAAAAAAACTCAAACATCCTTAGTTTCTCTCTCATAGAAAGTAAGCAAATTTAGATATATTTAGCAGTTAAAGTTCCAAAATTTTATCTTATTTGAAATGACATGGATATTCAGTGAATTCCTTTCATTTAACTTAATTTAGTTTCAAATACCAAACTTTGGAGAGACTGTTTTAGATGGATGTTTCCAAAACATAATTAATCCTATAGAGTTTACCAAAAACTTCTTATCCATTACATTTACAAGCAATAAATGCTAGAGAGGGTGTGGAGAAAAGGGAACCCTGTTACACTGTTGGTGGGAATGCAAACTAGTACAGCCACTATGGAAAACAGTGTGGAGATTTCTTAAAAAACTGGAAATAGAACTGCCATATGACCCAGCAATCCCACTTCTGGGCATACACACTGAGGAAACCAGATCTGAAAGAGACACGTGCACCCCAATGTTCATCGCAGCACTGTTTATAATAGCCAGGACATGGAAGCAACCTAGATGCCCATCAGCAGATGAATGGATAAGGAAGCTGTGGTACATATACACCATGGAATATTACTCAGCCATTAAAAAGAATTCATTTGAATCAGTTCTAATGAGAAGGATGAAACTGGAGCCCCTTATACAGAGTGAAGTAAGCCAGAAAGATAAAGAACATTACAGCATACTAACACATATATATGGAATTTAGAAAGATGGTAATGACAACCCTATATGCAAAACAGAAAAAGAGACACAGAAATACAGAACAGACTTTTGAACTCTGTGGGAGAATGTGAGGGTGGGATATTTCAAAAGAACAGCATGTATAATATCTATGGTGAAACAGATCACCAGCCCAGGTGGGATGCATGAGACAAGTGCTCGGGCCTGGTGCACTGGGAAGACCCAGAGGAATCGGGTGGAGAGGGAGGTGGGAGGGGGGATCAGGATGGGGACAACGTGTAAATCTATGGCTGATTCATATCAATGTATGACAAAACCCACTGAAATGCTGTGAAGTAATTAGCCTCCAACTAATAAAAAAAATTTTTTTTAACTTACCAGGTTGTTTTCCATGTTGGCAAATTGCATAACAAAAACAGTATGCACATATTGACTTTCAGTAACCCTAGGTACAATGAAAGTATTATACTTCAGGCTGAGAACTCTAAAGACAGATCTATATTAATTAAACCCACAAGCTGAAGCCAGATAAGCCAGTTTCTGTAGAACCAGAACATAGTTTTCCTGCTTAAATTTAAAATGGTCCTTTTTTTCTTTCAGTCTGGGGTACTACAGATGAATCAGACAGTTCTGAGAGCTCAGGCAAAATTAGTTACATTGTTGCAAAGGTAGAGGGGAAAGATGCAAGCCCCTGGAACTCAGGCAAGAATAGTTACATTGCAAGAGCAGAAGAGGGAAAGATGCAAACTCCTGTCTTTTCTTTTTGTTCTTTAAAATCCCACTAAATATCCTAAGGCTGGAATCTCAGGCAATGTGGGCTATTTGTATCAGCAGAAACATGCAGGAGTAGTTGTACAGGCAAAGCTATATCACAAATCACAAAACCTAAAAGACACAAATTTTCAGGATAAAGGGGGCAGGAGGGGGCGGGAATGCAGGGGTGAGGACCAAGGGAGAAGTATAGGGAGGAGGGACAGAAAAGCCTAAAAAAGAAACAGAGAGATATTGCCATTTCAGCCTGTCTGCTGCAGATGTCTATTCAGGCATGAACTTGGGCCCCTTCCAGAAAGAGCTAGTGAAGGAGGGAGCACCCTGTCCAGTGAAGGAGGAAGTGCCCTGTCCAGTGAAGGATGGAACATCCTATCCAGTGAAGGAGGACGTGCCCTGTTGAGTAAAGGAGGGAGTGCCCTGTCCAGTGATGAAGGGAGCATCCTGTCCAGTAAAGGAGAAAGCACCCTGTTGAGTAAAGGAGAAAGCACCCTGTTGAGTAAAGGAGGGAGCACTCTGTCCAGTAAAGGAGGGAGTGTCCTGTATAGTAAAGGAGGAAGTGCCTTGTCCAGTGAAGTAGGGAGAGTCCTGTCGAATGAAGGAGGGAGTGCCCTGTCCAAAGATGGAGGGAGTGCCCTGTTCAGTGGAGGGAACACCCTGTTGAATGAAGGAGGGAGTGCCCTGTCCATTGCCCACCAGAGTGATCAAGCTTAGAAACTGGCCAGTTGTACATTGCCTGTGGGAATGCAGCCCATGAGTGGGACTCTCACCCATGTATACAATTTGTATGTCATCTGTGGGTCCCCAAACCACTGATGAGACTCTCACCCATGGGCCTGTGGGTTCCCAAACTGCAGGTGGAATACTCACCCATGAATACACTTGTGTAAAGATATCTGCTGCTTTAGCCCATTTCCAACCGGACATCTCTTGGAGGCGGGGAAATGAAGGTGAGACTGTTGGGACCATCAGACTTCCAGGCACTACACGACAACAGGTTTGAATCTCTATCAGTCTCATAAATCTCTGGTCAGGGAGAGCCTGCTGGACCACTGTCTGCACAATGTGAGGCAAGCCTCTCCCACTTCTGCTTGTCACCCGTCTAGGTGAGCTGTTGCCAGTCACAGGCACCATGCTTTCACAAACTGAGAGGAGTGATGCTATAGCTGCCAGATGTCCACTCTGTCAGAAGAGGACAGGGGGACGGGGGGACAGAGAAGTAGATTTCAGGAGAGGAAAAGAGAAAGGAAAGGACCAACAGAGAAAGGAAAAATGGTGAGAAAGGGCAAAGCTGAGGAAAGTGTTGCCTAAATGAGGGTACTGAGGTCCCCACGGGCCAGGAAGGCAGACTTACCAAATGTGGTGACCCTGAAACATGAGGTTCGGGTGGCCACTTGTCACCCATGGGGAAACTGCATTCGGTGCTCCTGGAAGTGTCCAGATCCTCTCCCTGGAAGGGGACAATTGCCCCAAGTTGGGCACCACAAAGTATGTTACAGACCAGGGTTCTTGGCTTTCCTCAATTAATAGAAATTGATTAGAAGAGAGACAAGAAATCCAGACCAGGCTTTACTAGGGCCTCTGCTGCAGTAGAAGGGAGTAAGAACAAACAACAGTTCTGTTGCTCACTATCTCCCCAATAGGGGAAGGACAAACTTGTTCCTTATATAGAGTGAAGGTAGAGGTGTGTCCAGGGGTGGGCCAGAAGGGTGACTTTGGTGTTTTGCCCATCCCTTAGGTGGAGCTGAGTGCAGGGGACATGTGCAGTACCCTGCTTTTGCACCCAACCCCTAGCATTTGCTCTAGGCCCCTCAAAACTGGCAATTGGTATTTTGATCTCTTTGTATCTTTTGGGTCCAAAATTTGCCCCAACTGCAGGTGCACATAGTTATTTTTAGTCCCATATAGTTTCTTTGTGTTTTGTTGCTCAAGGAGAGGTGTGTCCAGGTGGAAGTATTGCAGCTCTGCAGCAAAGGGTCCCAGGTCCCAGGCCTGTCTCACTACTACTGCTTCTACCACTAGGACTAGAAATTGGCAGAAGCAAGGTTGAACTCAGGTCTCCTGACCAAGTCCAGTGCTCTTGGCTCCCTCTGCTTCTTTGCAGCACACAGTTCAGTACATAGTGAACATCTAACAATGAAATTTTTGATTCCACTCTTCTTGGCTCCTTCTGCATCCTTTCTTAGGGTCCTGGGCCCAAGGGATAGAGCAGGGGATTTTAGTAAGCAGAGGACAGGACTGGTTGCCCCCTAAGCAGACATAGATGTGTGCAGCATTGGAAGTCTGGAGTTGGAAGCTGCTTTTGACACCATCTCCTCCAAGCCAATGCATAAATAATTTCTACAGCACCTATTACAGAAGCTTACCCAGTTTCTTCCTGTGTGTACCTTTCCCTTAAAAGGTTGCTGATCCCAACACTGTTCGGCTGCGATGGGAAAACAGTTTTCGTCCTGCTGCCTCTTGGCATTTTTGCCCCTGGCCCTCATTCTGCCTGCTTAAAAGACACATATCCTAGCATGAACCCAGACCCTGCCAGCTCAGACCATCCTCTTCCTCTCTTGTTATAGCTGGAAAATGTGGCAGCAAAGCAATCATTCAAAGTTCCATCCTTACCATTTTTCACTTTGTTCTTTTTGGCCTTGGTTTTGTGCATTGGCTCTGAAACTATCACCCCAGAGCTAATGCTGGTGGTGATGAGTAACTAAGAACACTCTACTTTTGCAGTACATGGCAAATTCCAAAAATGGGAAGATTTTGGATGTTGTTAGATGCAAGTGGCTTCTTGGGTATATATTGTAAATATCTTTTTTTTTCTCCTTTCAAACTTTGAGCATCTCTATCAGCAAGTCAGAATCTCAAATAACCATGAGCTCCAAATTCCTAACTCTAGAGGTCTAAGTGTCATGGCAGTCTGAACATGTGTTGGGAAAGGATTTCCAGACACAGAGTATTGCAGAAAGGAGTGAGTTTATTAAGAGCCTGTGTTGAATAGTAGTGGTGAGTGTGGGCACCCTTGTCTTATTCCTGACTTTAGGGGAAATGCTTTCAATTTTTCACCATTAAGGATAATGTTTGCTGTGGGTTTATCATATATGACTTTTATTATGGTGAAGTATGTTCCTTCTATTTCTGTTTTCTGGAGGGTTTTTATCATAAATGGATGTTGAATTTTGTGAAAGGATTTCTCTGCACCTATTGAGATAATCATATGGTTTTTATCTTTCAATTTGTTAATATGGTATATCACATTGATTAATTTGTGAATGTTGAAGAATCCTTGCATTCCTGGGATAAAGCCCACTTGGTCATGATGTATGATCTTTTTAATATGTTGCTGGATTCTGTTTGCTATAATTTTGTTGAGGTTTTTTCATCTATGTTCATCAGTGATATTGGCCTATAGTTTTCTTTTTTGTGGCATCTCTGTCTGGTTTTGGTATTACGGTGATGGTGGCCTCATAGAATGAGTTTGGAAGTTTACCTTCCTCTGCAATTTTCTGGAAGAGTTTGAGTAGGATAGGTGTTAGCTCTTCTCTAAATTTTTGGTAGAATTCAGCTGTGAAGCCGTCTGGTCCTGGGCTTTTGTTTGCTGGAAGATTTCTGATTACAGTTTTGATTTCCGTGCCTGTGATGGGTCTGTTGAGATTTTCTATTTCTTCCTGGTTCAGTTTTGGAAATTTATACTTTTCTAAGAATTTGTCCATTTCTTCCAAGTTGTCCATTTTATTGGCATATAGCTGCTGGTGGTAGTCTCTTATGATCCTTTGTATTTCTGTGTTGTCTGTTGTGATTTCTCCATTTTCATTTCTAATTTTGTTGATTTGATTCTTCTCCCTTTGTTTCTTGATGTGTCTGGCTAGTGGTTTGTCAATTTTATTTATCTTCTCAAAGAAATAGATTTTAGCTTTGTTGATTTTTGCTATGGTCTCTTTAGTTTCTTTTGCATTTATTTCTGCCCTAATTTTTAAGATTTCTTTCCTTCTACTAACCCTGGTTCTTCATTTCTTCCTTCTCTAGTTGCTTTAGGTGTAGAGTTAGGTTATTTATTTGATTTTTCTCTTGTTTCCTGAGGTAAGCTTGTATTGCTATGAACCTTCCCCTTAGCACTGCTTTTACTGAATCCCATAGGTGTTGAGTTGCCGTGTTTTCATTTTCATTCATTTCTATGCATATTTTGATTTCTTTTTTTATTTCTTCTATGATTTGCTGGTTATTCAGAAGTGTGTTGTTTAGCCTCCATATGTTTGTATGTTTAATAGTTTTTTTTTCCTGTAGTTGACATCTAATCTTACCGCATTGTGATCAGAAAAGATGCTTGAAATGATTTCAATTTTTTTTGAATTTACCAAGGCTAGATTTATGGCCCAGTGTGCAATCTATCCTGGAGAATGTTCCATGTGCACTTGAGAAAAAGGTGAAATTGATTGTTTTGGGGTGAAATGTCCTATAGATATCAATTTGGTCTAACTGGTCCATTGTATCATTTAAAGTTGATATTTCCTTGCTAATTTGCAGTTTAATTGATCTATCCATAGGTGTGAGTGGGGTATTAAAGTCTCCCACTATTATTGTGTTACTGTTAACTTCCCCTTTCATACTTGTTAGCATTTGCCTTACATATTGTGGTACTCCTATGTTGGGTGCATATATATTTATAATTGTTATATCTTCTTCTTGGATTGATCCTTTGATCATTATGTAGTGTCCTTCTTTGTCTCTTATCATGGCCTTTATTTCAAAGTCTATTTTATCTGATATGAGTATTGCTACTCCTGCTTTCTTCTGGTGTCCATTTGCATGTAATATCTTTTTCCAGCCCTTCACTTTCAATCTGTCTGTGTTCCTTGGTTTGAGGTGGGTCTCTTGTAGACAGCATATATAAGGGTCTTGTTTTTGTATCCATCCAGTCAGTCTTTGTCTTTTGGTTGGGGCATTCAACCCATTTAAATTTAAGGTAATTATTGGTAAGTACGATCACATTGCCATTTACTTTGCTGTTTTGGGTTCGAGTTTATAAACCTGTTCTGTGTTTCCTGTCTAGAGAAGATCCTTTAGCATTTGTTGAAGAGATGAATTCTCTCAGCTTTTGCCTCTATCTTTTCCTCTTTTGGATTCTCTTGATACCTGGACTTCTAAATGCAATCCATTGTGTACCACTCAACAGCTCTGAAGTTAAAATAACCACCTGCCATTTCGCTCAACAATGTACTAATCTCTGTAAGATGCCAGTCTACAAGGTTGGCATTGCATTCAACCTTATTGCAAGTTCACTGTGGCATTCCCAGATTGGATCATCTTCTCCTCTGTGAGCATTTCTGTAGCTTTGGCCATGCTATCTGTTAGGGCATGTTCTGGCACCCAAACTGAGATCCTGGAGGGCTTGGGGTTCAACCTCACAGATACTCCAGTGATAGGGATGCATCTTTCAGCAACTGATCTGGTCACTGAATTTTCTGAAATAGGAGCTGGAATTGCCAGTGGGAAACACTCTCTTCATAGGGAAATGGTTGAAATCAATGGTAAATTTATTGGATTACTTCAAAACATGTCCAAATCCTACCTCTCCAATTCTGCATCCAAGAAAGTCAAACAGAGATGCAATTTAAAAAGAAGGTGCTGGACCTTATCAACAATACTCAAACCTCAAACTTGGTGAATTAAGCATGTTTTAATGATATGACTCTAAGATGTCAATTTCAAATTCAGTGTTCAGGTAATTTGAAGGTAGAGGAAGAAGCTCATGGTGTCTTCTCACTTGGCACTAACAGATATCCTCATAACCCTCATAACACAGTGACCTCCTCTGCTGAACATAGCTGTACATGTTGCTTGCTCTCCCATGGATGTGTGTGTGGGGGTGGTTGGTGGTTTTCATACAACTCTTTAGTTGAACCCAGGAAAGCTCAAGGGAGAAGGAAGTTTCAAAGAGGTGGGTAACAGTGGCATGAATATCCTGCTCACATCTGGATAAATCCTCACAGATCCCAAAAGATTTGGTGAACACACTCTCTGCATTCTTCAGCTTATGACATAAATATTTTTATCATATTGTATAACTCAGCTCTGGCTGCCACAACAAAATACCATTGACTGGGTGTCTTAAACAACACAACTTTATCTCTCACAGTTCTAAAGGCTTCAAGATCAAGATACAGTTAATTCAGTTTCTAGTGAGGGTTTTCTTCCTGGCTTGCAGATGTGGCTTTCTGGCTTCTCTCTATGTCCTCATATGTTCTTTCTTCAAGTGCACGCATGTGGAGAGAGACATTTCTCTCTTCCTCTTCTTATAAGGTTACTGATCCTACTGAATTAGGATACCACCCTTATGCCTTAGGGCTTCCCAGGTGGTGCTAGTTATAAAGAATCCACCTGCCAGAGCAGGAGATGCAAGAGACTCAGGTTCAAGCTCTAGGTCAGAAAGATCTCCTGGAGTAACAAATGGCCTTAGCACACATACCATGCAGAAAGGTTTTAATTTTGATGTAGTCCAATTAATTTTGTTATTATCATTGCTGGTGCTTTTGATGTCAAGCTGGCTCTCCCACAGAGGAGTGGGTTCACAAGGCTCTTTGGATGAACCCAGGAGATTTCAAGGCAGTGGAGACTTTAAGAGAAGTGGGTGTTGTGGCAGATATTGGTGAAAAAGGAACAAAAGCTATAATCTATCCTTGAAGTCAGTTTTCTGTGCCTATCTGACATGACTCCCTTTCACTTTACCATGCAATTTGATAGATCCTTATTGTTGTTGATTGTGGAGAAAAGCACCAGGAAACTTTCTAGGGAAATTTGTGGACCCAATGGAAGTGTAGTTGGGAAAGAGGTTGTTGGCTAATTGCATGTGCTTATTGCAATGCGAAATAAGTAGTACAATATGATGCAATCAACATGAGCTTGGATGTGGCTTCCTTTATGCAAAGGTGGAGATTGGATCCTAGCCAAACTGCCTTGGGTGTGGAAGAGGCCGTTCCTGTGACCAAATATTCAGGTAGTCAACAAGTGTCTCATTACCCAAAGCATAGGAAGGCCCCATATTATTTCTGTTTGTCAGAAAATCCTCCAATTAGGCAGCTCCAAGGAAACTGGGCAAATGCTCCTTCTCTGACCTCTGCAGAAGTAAAAATGCAGATCATGTTCTCATACCCCAGTATGTCATTAACAAGATCAATAAAAAATCAATAAAATAATTCAACCAATCAGTAAGAATACAATGGCTTATACATGAACTTCTCAGTCTCCTTCTGACCATCCTATCAGAATGCTTCCTTGTGTATTTGCCACATCTGTCATTGGTGGGATTTAAAAAGATGTTTCCACTACAGGATTGAGTCACAGACAGAGAGCCACTGCTAAGAATGTGGTTTTTGTGACCTAACAAGCATGGGACAAAAGAACAAGAGAGACAAGGTGAACACCCCTATATAAACCCCCTTCCCCTCCTTAAGTTCCCCTATTGCTAATTTATAAACTGGGAGTGGAGAAGGAAAGTTATTCATTCACATCATATCTCATATCTTCTTTCTGCATCTCAGTCAGACTCCTTTTCAAATGCTGCACCCCTGCTCCATTTGCTCAGTGATGAATGTCCTACTTAATTTGTCTTTTGTCTCCACTTTCACCAAAATCTGATACCTTCCCATCACTAGATCATTCCACAACTTCCCCTTGCCTGTCATGCCATCCTACCCTTACCCACCATACCAGACTTCGTCTGAGACAATGCATATTCAAAGTCCCAGTATTAGAATTCAGTACACAGGAATAATACAGTGACTGTTAATGATGTACTGTCTGAAATTCTAGCCTTATGATGAAACCCTTTAGAGAAAGAGAAATAACAACAAATGTGTAAATGCTGTTGCAGATGTTATGCTTTCCATTTGAAATAAATATATACTGTTTAGAAAAATATGTAGTCCCTAAGCATTTCTAGAATTTTTTTCTCATCAGTGCCATTTGCATGTCGGTTTGCTAACTCCTGGTATAGTTCACATTTTGGTTTTATGGATAAGAAATTGGAAACCCAAAGAGGAAAAGTGACTTATGGCATAGAAAATTCATTGATAACATAGAATTTGGTTGTACAGGAATTACATTACAATCCTGATTCTGCTATTAACAGTGTTCTGTGACCTTGGACAAGGTACTCTAACCTTGCACATCTTATTTTTCTCATCTGTAAAATGGGAACATTAATAACATTCCTGTAATCAGACTTTTGTGAACATCTAATGCTGCAAAGGATATAATTTGCTTATTGCTGACCCTGACGCCTGATAACAGCCCTTATAAATATTGTTTTACTATTGTTGGTTGACATCACACAGTGGGCCAGTATCAGATCCAGGGTTGTAGGGTGAGTTCCCTGACTTGCAGACTTTTGTTTTCTAGCACAGACTCTACATCCAGAGGCCAGTAAGAACAGAAGTTGTTCTGGGAGAATTTTCAGTATCTCAAGAGGAAAGTCAGAGGGAGACAATGTCCCTTAAATAATTTATGCATCTTGTTAGAGGCTAAACCTCATTCAAGCCATTCATTCCTGTGGTCAAATCATAAAGGACCATTATTCACCTTGTAAATCTCATTCATCCTAGCAAACTAGGAATAGAAAATAACTTCCTTAGCTTCATAAGGGTTAATTTATAAAATATCTCTACTAATATCTCAATAGTGAAAGTTTACAGCAGAATTTCTACTAAATTGGGGGAAAAGACAAGTATTTTCTCTATCATTGTTTCTATTAACCATTATACTGGAGGTCTTAGTCAATGCAGCTAGATAAGAAAAAAAATAAACATTATAAAAGATGTTGTGGAAAGGAGAAAACAAATCTGTTTACACAGAAAAACCAAGAAAAATCTATGGATAAACTTGTAGAACAAAGGGGAAGAGGATAGAAAGAGTTGTGGTATATATAAAATAGATAAGCAACAAGAATATAGTATATAGCACAGGAATTTATACCCATTATCTTGTAGTAACCTGTAATGGAGTATAATCTGCAAAAATATAGAGTCACTTTGCTGTACACCTGAAACTAATATAATATTGTAAATCAGCTATACTTCAGTTTTTCTAAAAACAGTAGTGGTGTGGATTGCATGGAATTCATCAACTTCGTTTTCCTCTCTCCATTGTAATAGCCACATGGCTTTCCTGATATATTACATTTATTAGCCTTTCTTATAGTTAAGGGTGCCCATGAGACTAAGTTCTCATCAACAAAATATGAGTGAAAGTGATGTGTGACATTTACTGGTCAGGATATAACAACAGTTGAGTCCCTCCATTCTCTTTCTGCCTCCTTTGAGCTAGATAACGGACTTACATCATAGATCCAGCTTTGACTGCCAAGTAAGTGAAGAATTCTTTGGCAGTCTGGTGAAAACTACACATTTCTTTTCAGAATAAACTTTTAAATGCCAAAAAGTTATTTAGGATTACAAAGGGCACCAATAATGTTGAAATATAACTATAAAAATACTACAATGACAAATTAGTGATATAGTGTGGATTGGTCTCATCCTGTCAATAGTAGTCCTATCAGCTGCTGCTGCCGCCGCCGCCGCCGCTGCTGCTAAGTCACTTCAGTCGTGTCTGACTCTGCGACCCCATAGACAGCAGCCCACCAGGCTCACCTATCCCTGGAATTCTCCAGGCAGGAACACTGGAGTGGGTTGCCGTTTCCTTCTCCAATGCATGAAAGTGAAAAGTGAAAGTGAAGTCGCTCAGTCATGTCCGACTTTAGCGACCCCATGGACTGCAGCCTACCAGCCTCCTCCATCCATGGGATTTTCCAGGCAAGAGTACTGGAGTGGGGGTGTCATTGCCTTCTCTGGTCCTATCAGCTAGGAATGCCTAAAGCACTCGCCCACTGGTACTACCTGTGATGAGACCCCCATGGACATTTCCCCAACCAGAGCCAATTTGTAGCTGGACTGGCCCTTGTGGTTCTTATTATGACTGTAACATGTACCTCAGCAACAACAATCAGGAAACTTTGAAAAAACAAAGTTAATTACTCACAGGTCCTAGAGGGTATACAGCACACTTGAGGGCCACATAGCAAGGTCATGGAGAGAGAGAAACAGAGAGACATAGAGACAGAGACAGAGACAAAGAGAAATGAACTTGAGGTTTGCATTTATTAGGGTCCAAGGGCAGGGTGGCTAAGTTCACTCTTTATGGGTGTATTTAAAACATAAGAGGTGATTTGGGCATAGGAAGGGAAAAATGGAGTCACTCACCTGGTCAGTTTTCTGGGTTACCCAGAGCTTTCTAAAAGAACTTAATAGGTATCATGGGTGGGGGTGGTCTGGGTACTTATCTAGTTGTGTAGCTAGTAGCTGTCATGCAGCTGGCAATGTGCTTATTTGAAATGGATGTCTTTGAACTGGATGCCTTGGCAATCAAAAGCTTAATGTCAGGTACTTACACTGCATAGAGTAACATGTGCTTTTTTTTTTTTTTTTTTAGTAACATGCGCTTTTATATCAACAATGTCTTTCAGCAAATATAACAAATACACTACTTCCAAAGTAACAGGAAGTATAAATGGTATTTTGAAATCTCTACAACAACTATAATATGTCTTGAGGTTATGTATGATTCTGTAATATGTATTGTGATTTTTGTGACAAAAATTATAGGTACGGCTACTACTGTGGTTCTTAGCCCATATTCATAAACTAAGAAAATGCTAAATCTCAGCTTGAGGTTGTTGAAGTAAAAAATAAAAATTTTTAGTTTTCAAATTTATAAATTCTTTGAATTTTACCCTTGGGTATTTTTGAAGGGTCAATGGGCTGCATGTTAAAAACTCTGCAATCTGCTTTGGCAGAGAAATGAGACCAAAGTAGCTTCCTATCTAAATGCTCGCATGGAGTAGAGCTTCCATTGACCTGAAATGTTTATCTCAAATGTTTAGGTGAATAGAAATAAACTTCTATCTTCTTTAAGAGTCTTATTTATTGTTGGGTTTATTATCTATACCTATCTATCTGTCTCTATCTTACGTGTTATTTATTTTATTTAATCTTCTTCTATTGATGGATGCTTAGTTTGCTTCCAAGTATTGTCTATTATAAATAATGCTGCAGTGAACATGGGGTGCATATATCTTTTTAAGTGAATGTTTTCAACTTCTTTGGATAGATAACCAGAAGTTGAATTGCTGGATCATATGGTAGTTCTGGGCTTCCCTGGTGGCTCAGTTGGTAAAGAATCCGCCTGCAAGGCAGGAGACCTGGGTTCGATCTCTGGGTTGGGATGATCCCCTGGAGGAGGGCATGGCACCCCATTACAGTGTTCTTGCCTGGAGAATCCTCATGGACAGAGGAACCTGGCAGGCTACAGTCCATGGGGTTGTATAGATTCCGACATGACTGAGAGACTAAGCACACAGCATATGAACCATAGGCTCTGCCTCTCTCCCCATCAGGCTCCGAGTCTTCCTGCAAAACCACCCATGATCTCAGTAGAGTTTTTCCAGCATGTATGTGGGCAGAGTCACGTCATCACTCATCCACACAGACTTGCTCCGTGTCACTCTCCCTGTTACTTTCCCATCTCAGCTCCTCACCTCTCTCCTCCCCATTTTGTCCTAACAACACTAAATTTTTTCTCTATACTGGCAGAGCAGACACTCTGTGTTCTGTTGCTGGTTAACACTCGGGTTGTTAAGGTTGGGATCAGAAGTCAGGCCACAAGATGTAAAGACCAGGGCAAAAGAAGAGATGAGAGCTCTCAACGGCTCTTAAACATTAGAATACCTGATGTGAGGTTGGAGTCTTTTGTTGGTCAGGGAGAAGCTCCCAGTTTGTGAGTTCCCTCCTGACTGTAGGTCACCAGGCCTGGGGTGGGATTTATGGCAACATCATCTCAGCCTCTCTTACCCACTTTGATGTGGCCCTTTCTCCTTTGCTGATGTGAAGGAGTTGCTCAGTTTTTCAGTCTTTTTCAGAAGAGATTGTTCTACATATATGTTATCAAGCAAGGGCTCCTATGCTGTTTTTGTGCTCAGGATGTGGAAAGCCAAACTCTGACAGCAAGTATTTGCAACAAAGTAAGCATTTTTATTTTTTGCAGGGAGTGGGAGACAAGTCTCAGGTCCACTCCAGCTTGGCCTTTAAGGTTTTTGATTTTAAAGGCAAAGAACAATGAAGCTGGGTTTAACCATTGTCAGTGACAGTGCTGTGACATTTCTTTTTTAAAATTTATTTATGTTCAATTGGAGAATAATTGCTTTACAATATTGTGTTGCTTTTTGTCATACATCAACATGAATCAGCAATATGTCTCGTCTCTCTTGAACCTCCCTCCCACTCCTAACCCCATCCCACCCCTATAGGTTGGCACAGAGCACAGGTTTTGATATCAGACACTTGAAGCAGTAAGCGGCAGCTTGCAGCTAGCAGCAGCGAGCGGTAGCTGAAAGCAAGGTCTTAGTCTCCCAGATTGGGAGTCCTAACCACTGGACCACAGGAGCCAGCAGTTAGGGCTAAGGTCCCTAGTCTTTTGTCTGCCTAGTCAAGAATGAATTCAGGTGAAGAGGTAGAAGGTAAAGAGTAAAGTAAAAAGTTTATTGAAAAGAAGAGTACAGGCTGAAAGGCACAAAGGTAAGCTCAGAGTCACGCCTTTGGGAAGTTTAAATCATTTACAAAGGGGACAGTTTTCCAGGTCTTTGTCTTCCCTCAGGCCAAACATCTTGTTTTGTCCCCCCATCCCTATTAATTTGTTTCAGGACCCTCCCCTGGGTTGTGTATGCACACTTTAGAAAAGATGGATCTCGAAGGCTTCTGGGAGGAGCAAGACTCATTAAGGCCGGGAATTATCCTCTGACTTTTCACTCCAAGGAGTCTTTCTGAGCCCTTATCCTTGACTCAGACAAGGTTTTTGCCTCTCTTTGTCTTTGCCATGATTATTCCCTTGAGGTGTTTACAAGAGACAAAGACTGGCTATTCACCCAGTTTCTGTTGTTACTTCCATTTCGGGGAGCAAATGGGGGCTGGTTGTAAATTCCTCAACTGGAACCCATCTATCTCTTGCCTCAAGAAATGCAAAGAGGAGACTGGCTGATTGTGAATTTCTGAACCGGAGCCCACCTATCTCTTATTCAGGAAATGCAAACAGAAGGGTGATTGATTGTAAACGTCCAACCTGCCCGTCTATCTTCTATCTCAGTTTGAGCTCCCTGCATACAGCAAATTCCCACTGGCTATCTATTTTACATATAGTAATGTATATATTTCCATGCTACTCTCTAATCTCTTATCGGTAGTTTCAGGAGTCAGGATGTCTTTGCAGCAATCTTTACAATTCTCTGGCCAAGTGATCCATTGCTCAGGAGCCTGATTGCTTATCTTGCCCTGGAGAAACAATTTGACTTTGTATGTTAATGATGACGTCTACAATAGCAATTTTAGTCCTTTGACTCTGGTTGATTAGTCTTAGTTAGCATTAGGATTGAAGTCAGAGGGGGACAAGAAAGGGAATAAAGTTTTGGATAGAGAGATTAATCATAAACTGGGCAGAAGTCAGTTTTAGGGGGATTCGGTTTCATGTAGCTGTAGATTTGGTGTGTCTCTTGAAGAAGGTGAGTTTAGGACCTTCCTACATTTCCATCTGGAACCACCTCCTTACGTGGTGTTTTTGATTTGCATTTCTCTGTTGAGGGCATAGTAGGTGGGGAAAAGGTTTTAAAGATAATAACAAAAAGGAAAATACATGCAAGAATATATTGGAAATTTTGACCTCAAGAATAAAAACCACATGCTTGACAAAATACATCTTAAAGTGAAAATAAGATCATAGATAAGAATAAGATTTTTGAAATAAATGAATAAATGAATCAGGCACAGTGATATAATAAATGCCTACAAAAGTAATAAGAAAATGACATACAACCTGAGAGAGGAAAATCGGCAAAAATTTGAAAAACCAGTGTTCAGAGGAAGAAAAAATGATTGCCCAGTAAGACTATGAAAACTGCTGGTAACTGGACTCCGGTTCTGCTGTAAAGGTAAATTTCAGGGTATCATAGGTTGGAGACATTAGTCTTATGACTTCTATCATGACTGATATGCACTACATGTTCCACAGAAACAAAGGTCTTTGGCAGAGGCATGTTTTCAGGAACATCTGAAAACCAACTTCTGGTATTTGGAATTTCAAGTGACCTTCTTCTGTATGTTTGGGAGTGAAAGCGCTGGTTGCAGGTAGACAGAAGGGTTCTGACCTCTTCTGCCATGTGATACACACCTGAGGCATTTACTGCAGGTGCGATCCAGGAAGACTTTATGTGAACTTCCCAGGACAGGTCTTCCTCCATATCCTCTACTTTAGCTCCTCTCCGAAGTACCTAGATAGTAACATTTGTTGCACATTTCTTGAGTTGCTTTTCAACTGTAAACAACTCCCCTCCATCCTCCACTCCCATCCCCCCACCCCACTCCCCATATCCCCCTCCACTTCCCCATCCTCATCCCCTCTCCACCCCAACCCCTCTCCACCCTACCCCACCCCCCTACGGCCTACCCTCTATGCCCCCTTGTGTTCCAACTAATGGAAGATGCTTTGCAAATGAAAACAATCCCCCTCCATCTCCCACTCCACCCTTCCCCTTCCTCTACCTCCCATCCACCCCATCCCCCACTCCCCTTTGTTTTCCAACAAATGGAAGATATTAACCGGGAGCACATACCCCTAGGCCTCCTTAGCCTAAGGACTGGTACTATTAACCCCTGTGATGACACCCTATTACCTCAGCATCAAGCCCATCAGAGAATTGTTCACTAGCTGATCACAGATCCTGCGACTCTCCTCCCTCACCTGGCTCTTATTTATTTATTTATTTTTTAAATTTTTTTTAGCTCTTTTTTTAAATTCTTTTATTTTTATTAGTTGGAGGCTAATTACTTTACAATATTGTAGTGGTTTTTGTCATACATTGACTTGAATCAGCCATGGATTTACATGTATTCCCCATCCCGATCCCCCCTCCCACCTCCCTCTCTACCCGCTCCCTCTGGGTCTTCCCAGTGCACCAGGCCCGAGCACTTGTCTCATTCATCCCACCTGGGCTGGTGATCTGTTTCACCCTAGATAACATACATATTTCGATGCTGTTCTCTTGAAACATCCCACCCTCGCCTTCTCCCACAGAGTCCAAAAGTCTGTTCTGTACATCTGTGTCTCTTTTTCTGTTTTGAATATAGGGTTATCATTACCATCTTTCTAAATTCCATATATATGTGTTAGTATACTGTAATAGTCTTTATCTTTCTGGCTTACTTCACTCTGTATAATGGGCTCCAGTTTCATCCATCTCATTAGAACTGATTCAAATGAATTCTTTTTAACGGCTGAGTAATATTCCATGTCACCTGGCTTTTAAAAGTGCTTTGATGAAACCATTCTGGAAGTTCTGGGGCTTTCAGATCAGGAACTCTGAAAGTCTCCTTGCATGAATCTCCTCGCAGGACCTTGCAATAAACCTTACTCTGCTCCAAACTCCAATGTTTCAGTTTGTTTAGCCTCACTGTACATTGGCCACACAAACTTGCGTTAACATAGGGAGTTGGAAAATCTCAGATATTGCTTTTACTATCCTTCTCTTAGAAAACTGGCATCATTAGATAGATACCTGGTAGAAATGAGAATGGAATTCTGATTGAATGACTTCTAACATCTCCTTCAGGCCCAGCATATGTTATGGACATCTTGCAAACATATGCTGAACTGGGACTAGAACGCAGATGTATGTCTGACAGGAAAGCCAAATGTTTCAAGCTCTCTATCTAAAGTGATTTCCTTAAATTTTTATATAGAAATATTTTTCCACTAATGCATGTACCCTGATAAGTTTCTAGTGTTTTCTCTAATGTTTATTCATTAATTTATTGGATTGAAGGGTTCAGGTGTCTGAGGTGGAGATTAAAATTTTGCCTCTGAGGATGAATTTGCAGTATCTAGTTGGTGCAGAAAACTGCTGTCAACCATTAAGACTTGAGGTACTTTTGGTTTCTATGACAACCGGACTATACCATCTTCCCCTGGGAGGGGAAACATTCAACTTGGACGTTTACAGGCAAGAAGTGTGTGATACTTGCATCAGAATAATTTGGTTGTCTACCATCACTGTGAGCATGTGTGTATGTGAGGGTATTGGAGTTGAATATATCATTGCAAATGTAAGGTCTGATCAAAGACGTTGTCAGAGCCGCTGGCAGCCTCTGCTGAGAGGCTGAGTCACCAGTTAATCCATCCCCTTCCTTGTTTCTGTGTCCTCAGATGACACACCATAGTGTGAGGGCTCTGTGATCTTGGATTCTGTAGAGCCAGAATTTGTAAACCTTTTTGATTATGCACCCCTCTCCAATAAATATTTTTGCAGTATTGCTAAAATATGTATAATATGTCTACATATACTGAGGAAATTTGGGGAAGGTAAATTATAAATGCATAAGTTTTGAAGCAAATGAATTGTGAGATACAATGAATATAATGGAAATACTAATACATTTTTTCCTGGTCTTCAATGGATCATTTACATACATCCTTGGTATCTGAACACCACTTCGGAAATTACTATGCTAAAGGAAAGCTTTTAACTTATTGCCTTGCAGTGCTAAATTGCTTCAGTCATGTCTGACTCTGCGACTCTATGGACTGTAGCCCACCAGGCTCCTCTGTCCGTGGGATTCTCCAGGCAAGAATACTGGAGTGAGTTGCTGTGCCCTCCTCCAGGGGATATTCCCAACCCAGGAATCAAACCCATGTCTACTGCGGCTCCTGCATTATAGGTAGAATCTTTACCTCTGAGCCACTAGGGAAGCCCCTTAACTTATTACATCACTAGTTAAACCCTATAAATGGCTTCCCATTGCTACATGCACAAGGGACAAACTCCTTAATAAAACTTCTGGTCTCTGGTTGAAATCTGATTGCGATTTTTTTTGATGCGGCAGCTTTTTTCCACATTCATTAATTATGTTTCAAAAGAAAGGAAGATAAGTTGAAGTACTTGTTGTTTCCTTTGAATGAAATATGCTTTAGTAAGCAGTTGGAATAAAGTATATTTAAATCTCTTAGCTTCACATTTCTGACTCTGCTCTGTGACACTGAGGCATGTCACTGCTAACCCTGTTTCTGGTTTTCTACCTTGTTCACTGTCAGCCTATGCTCATGGTAGAGGGAGCCACATGATGACTTGTATCTGGAGGAAGGGAAGCAAGTAAGCTACACTTCTGTTGCTGGAATGAACTGTACTTGATCATAGCATATTATTCTTGTTATATATTGTAGGCTTAATCTGCTGAAGTATGTTTTTTTAAAAAAAACTTTTTATTTTATATTGGAATATATGTGTGTGTGTGCTTCGTTGTGTCCAACTCTTTGCAACCCCATGGACTGTAACCCTCCAGGCTTCTCTGTCCATGGATTTCTCCAGGCAAGAATACTGGAGTGGGTAGCCATTCCTTTCTCCAGGGGATCTTCCTGACCCAGGGATTGAACCCTGGTCTTCTGCATTGCAGGAAGATTCTTTACTACTGAACCACTTGGGGAAGCCCCATATTGGCATATAGCTGATTAACAATATTGTGATGGTTTCAGGTGGACAGCAAAAGGACCCATACATATACATATATCCATTCTCCTCCATAAAATATGTTTAAATTAATGAGTCATATCAGACTGCAGTTTTCATTTCATGTCATGACTTTTGTTATCTGATTTCATGGTAATACTGGCCTCATTTAATGAGTTGAGAACTGGGAAATCCCTGGCTGCCCAGTGGTTAGGACTCAGCGATTTCACTGCTGAGGGCCCTGGTTCAATCCTTGGTTGGGAATCTAAGATCCCACAAGCTGTGCAGAGTGGGGAAAAAATTGAGGATTGTTCCCACCTCTTATTTTTCCTCAGGAACAGTTTACGTAGAAAAACTGTTAATTTCCTTCTGTTTCTACATATGATGGAGAAACAGGGACCTATTAGTGTCCTGTTAACTGCTATAAAAAAAATTTACCACAATTTTAGTGGTTTAAAACAACATACATTTATTATCTAACAGTTCTGGAGGTCAGAAGTCTGAAATGGGTTTGTCTGGAACGAAACCAAGGTATCAGTGGTGGCCATGCTCCTCCAAGGTATCAGTCAGTGGTGACCACACTCTAGAAAGAATCTGTTTCCTTGTCTTCTCCAGTTCCTAGAGCTGCGTATTTTACTTTCCTTTTTTTTTCTGTGGCCTCTTTTTCTATCTTTAAAGCCATCCAGAAAGTATCTTCAAACCTCTATTTCTGTTGTCACATCACCTTGTCTCTTACAAGGACATTTCCTTACAAAGACCCTGGGCCAACTCCGGTATTGCAAGATATCTGCAATATCCTGAAAAATCTCCCCACTCAAGATCCTTAACTTAATTACATGTTTGAAGTCCTTTTTGCAGTACAAGGTAATATATTCACAGATTCTGGGGGTTAGGATGTAGAACTCTTTGGGTGTCTATAATTCAACCTACCACAAGTTCCTATGAAACAACCAAAATATCAGAAAAAAATATGAAATAATGGTTTTCAGCACACTGAACAAAAAGCAACAAAATAAGAGACTGGAAACAAATCAAAGCTAGCATCATACTCACTAGTGAAAGGCTAAAAGCTTTCCTCTTAAAAATCAAAAGCAGATGAGGATCCTTGCTCTTTTCACTTCTATTTAGTAATGTGCTGGGGGTGTTAGGTCAATTAGCCAAGAAAAAGAAATAAAAGGCATGCATATTGAAAAGGAAGAAATAAAACTATTTCTACTTGCAGAAGACAAGGTCTTACATATATATGATTGAGTGTGTGTGTGTATGTATACATGCTAAGTCACCCGATTTCCGACAAATGTGACACTTAAGTACCGTGAGGGAACAGTGGTCTTTTTTGGTCAGTTGGATATCCACTTCAAAAAATTAATAGACTTTTTTTCAAACTATGAATGAAAGTCAGCTGGATATGTTTGCATATATAAATGCGAAAGGTAAAAAAAAATTTAAAGAAAACAGGGAATATCTTCATTTGAAGTAGGCAACATTTTCTGTAGCAAGTCACAGCAGAAATAAAATGCTAGCAATAAAGAAAAAAAGACTGTGCAAAACTTAACATTTGTTCAGCAAAAGGCATCACTAAGAAAGAGAAAAGCCACGGACCAAAGAAAAAAAAAAAAAAGACCACTGTTTCCTCACTATACTTAAGTGTCACATTTTTCAGAAATCAGGTAACTTAACATGTATGTATATGCACACACACACACTTAATTTTATATATATATATATATATATATAAAAGACTATGTCTTCTGCAAATAGAAATAGTTTTATTTCTTCCTTTTTGATATGCATGCCTTTTATTTCTTTTTCTTGGCTAATTGACCTTAAACCCCCAGCACATTATTAAATAGGAGAATGGGACTGCTTATTTGTGCTACATGTGTCCAGCAAAGGAATTATATCCAGAATACATTAAAAATTCCTACAAATTGATAAATAAAGGCAAACAATCCATTAGAAAAAAGAAGAAAAGACAAACAGGTACTTCAGAAAAAATGGCTAATACAAATGACTAATAAACAAATGAAAGGGATGTCAACCTCATTATTCATGAAGACCAGGGAAATGAATATTAAAGCATACTGTGACGCTTTTACTTTCACACTTGAATAGGTAAAATGAAAAATAATAGAAATATCATGTTTTTGTGAGAATGTGGAGCAAGTGATGCAAATGAAAGTTGATACAACCACTTTGGAAATCTATTTAGCAGCATCAATATATGTGAATTTATACATAACCTATGATGCAACAGTTTCACTCCTATTTATCCAACAGAATTATATGCATATATGCACCAAAACACTCATATGAGTGTTCACATCAACACTATTCACAGTAGGCAAAAAAATTTTAACTCTCCAAATGCATATGAAAAATAGAATTTCTAGGTAAATTGTGGTATATTCACATCAGAGAATAACGTGGAGCAATGAAAATGAATAAGCTACAACTACTCACACAAAAACTTAGATGACTCTTACAAAAGCAGCATAGATCAGTCACAAAAGAGTGTATAGTAAAACCCTTTTAAAGCTCAAAAATGGGGAAAACTAATCCATGAAGATAGAAGTCAGATTAGTGTTTGCTCTTGGAAGGTTTAGTAACTTGAAGCAGACATGAGAGGGGACTCTAGGATGTGGCAATGCGCTGTTTCTTTTTCTGAGTACTGCTATACTGATGTGATCACATTGTGAAAAACCATTGAGCTACATATGCACTTGTGGTTTGTTCACTGTTTTTCTGTAGGTTATGCTTCAATAAAAATTACTACAAATATGACTTCCTTGCTGGTTCAGTGTTTAAGAATCCACCTTGCAATGCAGAGGACACTGGTTCTGGTCTGGGAAGATCCTTGGTCTGGAAAGATCCCACATGTCTTGAAGCAACCAAGCCCATGTGCCACAACTACTGAGGTTGTGCTCTGGAGCTAGACAGCTGAAACTACTGAGCTCGAGTGTCCAAAAGTCTGTGTTCTGCAACAAGAGAAGCCACCACAAGGAGAAGCCCATGCATCACAACTAGAGAGTAGTCCCCTCTCACTGTAACTAGAAAAAGCCTGCTTGCAGCAATGATGACCCAGCACAATCTAAATAAATACATAATTTTAAAAAATCACTAAAACTAGAAATGAAAAGAAGAAAAACACAGACTGGGGTCAGCCAATTATGAACCCTAAATCCTTGTCAAATCTAAAAGGCTCCTGTGGCCAGGCTTAAAGAGATCCTTATCTGGCCGCAGCAGGGCAGGCTGTACTGAAAACCAGGGTCAGCAGCTGCCAGTAAGAGAAGTAGAGCTGTCAAATGGCATGGGGTGCATAACTTGAACAGATCTTCTATGTCCAAATCAGGGCCTTCATGAAAAATAGTAAGACCTTAAGACCTTTGATAGGGAGATTTGCATGCAAGTGTGGAAAATAAAGCCCACTGGCCCAAACCCAAGGAATGGACTTAGAGACACGAGGTGCAGTGGGAGGCGAGGCTTTACTAACAGTCTTGCAAGATTGGGTGTCTGATGGGCAGGCACATCCAGAGTCATTATAAGGAGCAATTTATCTTCTCGGCACACAAGTCCTTCCCCCAGTCATCATTTGCTGAGTACTATGGGTTAACAATCTTCCCATAGTCAACAACAAGGTTAACGATCTTTGCCCTAGATTTATTACCTATCCTGCACACTTATTCCCATTCTTATTTTTTGATTCACCAATAGAATGAACCCCTGTGAAAATCCTAGGCATTTTACTCTCCTTTTGTTTGCCCAGACTTTCCCACACTATTATCCCTTACTATTACATCAGCAGGCTGTCACTCAAAGTTTAGTAGTCCTTGAAAATAGATCACTTTAAGTTTTATTTCTTACAGCAGGAGCCTGAGAAACTTAATCTACCAGATTTCCTTATCATTCTAGAAACAGTTCTCCCATAACCATCCCTCTGACTTAACTAGAGCAGAGCAGCCTCCTCATGTTTGGAGGCCCTGCAGATGCAACACAAGAGACTTGCCAAACTACACATAGAACTTCCACACTTTCATTGGCTCCAAGCCCATTAAGTGAGGCTGGTTCTCACGACAGGCAGAGCAGGGAGGTGAAGGTCCTGTTCTAGGAGGAGAGTTCACAATCAAAAGAAGTAGAAAACTAGGCTCAAATATACTGGCACAAACCAGGGACATATTTGGGAGTGGATCTTGAGGCTCTGAATTGAAACTAAGGAGAATAAAGGCGCATTATTGACATGACCTCATCATATGATAGACTATACAACCACTCACTCTCTGGAGAATAGTGACTGGCCAGTTAATTACTTGCTATAGAAAGTCACTTGGCCCTTGGCCCTGGTTTCTCAGCTGTTGTGCAAACCAGTGTTTCTAGCCACCATGTACTCCCAGAGTGTCACACTGTGGAACATGGGGGCAGGGAAATTGATGCTACCAGGCTGATACTACTGCTGATTGTTGTGATTAATAAACTTCTTTGCTCTGATTCCTTTCTCCAGGGGATCTACCTGACCCAGGAGTTGAACCCAGGTCTCCTGCATTGCAGGCAGGTTCTTTAGTGTCTAAGTCACCAGGGAAGCCCAGTTCAGTCATTCAGTTGTGTCTGACGCTTTGTGATCTCATGGACTGCAGCACACCAGGCCTCCCTGTCCTTCACCAATTCCCAGAACTTGCTCAAACTCATGTCCATCAAGTCAGTGATGCCATCCAACCATCTCATCCTCTGTTGTCCCCTTCTCCTCCTGCCTTCAATCTTTCGCAGCATCAGGGTCTTTTCCAATGAGTCAGTTCTTCGCATTAGGTGGCCAAAGTATTGGAGTTTCAGCTTCAGCATCAGTCCTTCCAATGAATATTCAGGACTGATTTCCTTTAGGATTGACTAGTTTTCTTATAGCCATGCTTTCTGGGAAACAAACTCACTCAGAAGGACAATGCAGATAGTGGAGTGCAGTTTATTACACCGATGGGCCCAAGGCAGAGTCTCCTCTTAGCCAAGGGCCCCGACCAGCGTTTGTGAAAATCTTTTATACCCCATGTGTACGTGTCCAAACCCACCAGCCCAAATCCCTTGAGGCTTACAAAGGAAGGGTAAATACAATCACAATAACCCCATCATTCACGTGTTATGTGTTCAAACAGTTAATAATCAATAAGCCTGTGGTTACCTTCCAATAGATACTGTCCGGAGGCAGGGGTGATTAGTGTCTGTTTTCTCTTAGGCAATGAGTAACCTGGATGTGATTTTTTTTTTCCTCCTTTATTTATTTATTTATTTTTTCAGTGGGTTTTGTCATACATTGATATGAATCAGCCATAGATTTACACGTATTCCCCATCCTGATCCCCCCTCCCACCTCCCTCTCCACCCGATTCCTCTGGGTCTTCCCAGTGCACCAGGCCCGAGCACTTGTCTCATGCATCCCACCTGGGCTGGTGATCTGTTTCACCATAGATAATATACATGCTGTTCTTTTGAAACATCCCACCCTCACCTTCTCCCACAGAGTTCAAAAGTCTGTTCTATATTTCTGTGTCTCTTTTTCTGTTTTGCATATAGGGTTATCGTTACTATCTTTCTAAATTCCATATACATGTGTTAGTATGCTGTAATGTTCCTTATCTTTCTGGCTTACTTCACTCTGTATAATGGGCTCCAGTTTCATCCATCTCATTAGGACTGATTCAAATGAATTCTTTTTAACGGCTGAGTAATATTCCATGGTGTATATGTACCACAGCTTCCTTATCCATTCATCTGCTGATGGGCATCTAGGTTGCTTCCATGTCCTGGCTATTATAAACAGTGCTGCGATGAACATTGGGGTGCACGTGTCTCTTTCAGATCTGGTTTCCTCAGTGTGTATGCCCAGAAGTGGGATTGCTGGGTCATATGGATGTGATCTTCAAGATTCCCCTGCCCAGAGGGGGTCTTATCCTTCCATTGTCATTCCCACAGGCGCTAAGCACAGAGTTCAGAGTCCATTGGAGAGCCGGCCTAGCACGATCAGCACGGACAGGCCTGAGATGGAGTCCAGGCCCTATGAATTCCTTCTTCAGTTTGATCTCCTAGCATTCCAAGGGACTGTCAAGAGTCTTTTCCGACACCATGGTTCAAAAGCTTCAATTCTTTGGTTCTCAGCTTTCTTTATAGTCCAACTCTCACATCCATACATGACTACTGGAAAAACCATAGCTTTGACTAGATGGATCTTTGTTGGCAAAGTAATGTCTCTGCATTTTTAATATGCTGTGTAGGTTTGTCATAGCTTTTCTTCCAAGGAGCAAGTGTCTTTTAATTTCATAGCTGCAGTCACCATCTGCAGTGATTTTGGAGCCCCCAAAAATAAAGTCAGCCACTGTTTCCCCATCTATTTGCCATGAAGTGATGGGACCAGATGCCATGATCTTAGTTTTCTGAATGTTGAGCTTTAAGCCAACTTTTTCACTCTCCTCTTTCACTTTCATCAAGAGGCTCTTTAGTTCTTCTTCGCTTTCTGCCAGAAGGGTGGTGTCATCTGCATATCTGAGGTTATTGATATTTCTCTCAGCAATCTTGATTTCAGCTTGTGCTTCATCCAGCCCAGTGTTTCTCATGATGTACTCTGCATATAAGTTAAATAAGCAGGGTGACAACATACAGCCTTGACATACTCCTTTTCCTATTTGGAACCAGTTGCAAGTATCTTCTAGAATGGCAAGCCTCTGGTGGGGAATGTAGGGGATGTGTTAATTTCTTCCTTTCTGCCATCTATAGGTGGACAGGGTTCTGAACAAAGACACTTGTGTTTAACAGTCTGGTGGTGCAGGACTCTCTAAAGGCAGGCCATTATGCATGATTATAATAACAAAGGCAATGAAAAGCAAGTCAGAGAAAACAGTTCCAACGTGGAGTCAGAATTGGCTTTTCACTGCAGCACAACTGCTACCTATACTTACACAATGCCATACATAGTAGTAAGATGCACATCTATAAGAAGCACATCTAAAAAAAAAAGATGCACATCTCTAAGATGCAGCCATGAAGCAAAGGAAGGAAATCTGAGAACACATCTGCCAAAAGGTGGGAGTGTTAAAGATTCAGTTGGTGCCAGAGTGAAAACTGTTGTTGCTAACATGCATGAACACCAAGGCGTGGCTCATCCATCCTGATAAGATTTAGAGACCAGCCACTCAAATCAAATTCTAGGGATCCATGTGGGTTGACCAATCTCCAAAATAGTAAAGTTAGAGTCATTCACCTTATGGCTCGCTACTACCTAAAAAGAAGATTGACCCCATGAACTGTAGCCCAGCAGACTCCTCTGTCCATGGAATTTTTTAGGCAAGAATACTGGAGTGGGTTACCATTTCCTACTCCAGGGGAGCTTCCTGACCCAGGGACAAAACCTGTATCTCTTGCATCTTCTGCATTGGCAAGTGGATTCTTTACCACTGAGCCACTAAAGAAGCCCCAAAAGAAGACCAGCACAATTTTGATCTCAAAAGGAGAGCAGTGAGCAGTCCTGAAGAAAGGACTACCAGGTAACAGCACGTCAAGATATCTCTACCTTGAGTTTTGCTCCACTCTGATCCTAACAAGGTTGAGAAAGTACAACAGTCTTTTTTTTCATTAAATGAAAATGTATTTGAGAGGCAAGTCTGGTCCTATAGCTATGACATGTTAATATGGAAAGGTTGTGGCTACCTCTTTAAGGGCCATTTCACCTATGTTTATTCAACCACAAGGGAAGTCTTTAGCTACCTGGTGACCACACTTCTAAGAAACCCCCAAGGATGTTTGGCCTTGGCTTACTGGCATCTTGGCCAAAATAAAAGGTAATAGTGACTCTGGGCATCAGCAGTCATTCAGCCTCAATGCCAGTCATAAAGAAGTCACTGAAGGGAGCACCAGTTAGTACCATGGGCTAAATTAAAAGCTGGCATCTTTGCCCTAGACAATGCTCCTGAAGAGCAGGCATGCTGTATTTTCACTGGAACTTGGGCTATGGCTAATAGCCTTGTTGTCTATTTGAATTCATGGAGGGTGATTTATTATCAGACTGGGCAAGTGGCCCTGCCACCAGAATTGAATGAGCTCAAAAGGCCTCCATCTGGGTTACCTGCCAGCAAGCGATTTGCCTGAGTTCTGCCCACTGCTGGCAGAGACTACTTCCATTCTCTGCTGCCATCTGGTGGCTACTTCTAACGCCTAACAGCATCATCTTTTAGGATTTGAAATAGCTCAACTGGAGTTCCATCACCTCCCCTAGCTTTGTTCATAGTGATGCTCCTAAGGCCCATTGGACTTCACAATCCAGGATGTCTGGTTCCAGGTGAATGATCACACCATCGTGATTATCTGGGTCATGAAGATCTTTTTTGTACAGTTCTTCTGTGTATTCTTGCCACCTCTTCTTAATATCTTCTGATTCTGTTAGGTCCATACCATTTCTGTCCTTTATTGTGTCCATCTTTGCATGAAATGTTCCCTTAGTATCTCTAATTTTCTTGAAGAGATCTCTAGTCTTTCCCATTCTATTGTTTTCCTCTACTTCTTTGCATTGATCACTGAGGAAGACTTTCTTATCTCTCCTTGCTATTCTTTGGACCTCTGCATTCAAATGGTTATATCTTTCCTTTCCTCCTTTGTCTTTCACGTCTCTTCTTTTCACAGCTATTTGTAAGGTCTCTTCAGACAACCATTTTGCCTTTTTGCAGTTTTTTTTCTTGGGGATAGTCTTGATCCCTGCCTCCTGTACAATGTCATGAACCTCCATCCATAGTTCTTCAGGCACTCTATCAGATCTAATCCCTTGAATCTATTTGTCACTTCCACTGTATAATCATAAGGGATTTGATTTAGGTCACACCTGAATGGTCTAGTGGTTTCCCCTACTTTCTTCAATTTAAGTCTGAATTTGGCAATAAGGAGTTCATGATCTGAGCCACAGTCAGGTCCTGGTCTTGTTTTTGCTGACTGTATACAGCTTCTCCAACTTAGGCTGTAAAGAATATAATCAATTTGATTTTGGTATTGATCATCTGGTGATGTCCACGTGTAGAGTCTTCTCTTGTGTTGTTGGAAGAGGGTGTTCACTATGACCAGTGTGTTCTCTTGGTAAAACTCAATTAGCCTTTGCCCTGCTTCATTCTGTACTCCAAGGCCAAATTTGCCTGTTACTCCAGGTATTTCTTGACTTCCTACTTTTGCATCCCAGTCCCCTATAATGCGGAGAAAGCAATGACATTCCACTCCAGTATTCTTGCCTGGAAAATACCATGGACGGAAGAGCCTGGTGGGCTGAAGTCCATGGGGTCGCTAAGAGTCGAACATGACTGAGCGACTTCACTTTCACTTTTCACTTTCATGCATTGGAGAAGGAAATGGCAACCCACTCCAGTGTTCTTGCCTGGAGAATCCCAGGGACAGGATAGCCTGGTGGGCTTCCGTCTATGAGGTCGCACAGAGTCAGACACAACTGAAGCGACTTAGTAGCAGCAGCAGCAGCCCCTACAATGAAAAGGACATCTTTTTGGGTTTTAGTTCTAGAAGGTCTTATAGGTCTTCATAGAACAGTTCAACTTCAGCTTCTTCAGCATTACTGGTCAGGGCATAGACTTGGATTACCATGATACTGAATGGTTTGCCTTGAAAATGAACAGAGATCATTCTGTCATTTTTGAGATTGCACCCAAGTACTGCATTTCAGACTCTTTTGTTGACTGTGATGGCTACTCCATTTCTTCTAAGGGATTCTTGCCCACAGTAGTAGATATAATGGTCATCTGAGTTAAATTCACCCATTCCAGTCCATTTTAGTTTGCTGATTCCTAAAATGTCTATGTTCAGTCTTGCCACTCCTGTTTGGCCACTTCCAGTTTGCCTTGATTCATGGACCTAACATTCCAGGTTCCTATGCAATATTGCTCTTTACAGCATCGGACTTTACTTCTATCACCAGTCACATCCACAACTGAGTGTTGTTTTTGCTTTGGCTCCATCTCTTCATTCTTCCAGGAGTTATTTCTCCACTGATCTCCAGTAACATATTGGGCACCTACTGACACGCGGAGTTCATCTTTCAGTGTCCTATCTTTTTGCCTTTTCATCCTGTTCATGGGGTTCTCAAGACAAAAGCACTGAAGTGATTTGCCATTCCCTTCTCCAGTGGACCACGTTTTGTCAAAGCTAGTGGAGGTGATGGAATTCCAGTTGAGATATTTCAAATCCTCAAAGATGATGCTGTGAAAGTGCTGCCCTCAATATGCCAGCAAATTTGGAAAACGTAGCAGTGGCCAAAGGACTGGAAAAGGTCAGTTTTCATTCCAATCCCAAAGAAAGGCAATGCCAAAGAATGCTCAAACTATTGCACAATTGCACTCATCTCACATGCTAGTAAAGTGATGCTTAAAATTCTCCAAGTCAAGCTTTAACAGTACATGAGCCATGAACTTCCAAATGTTCAAGCTGGATTTAGAAAAGGCAGAGGAACTAGAGATCAAATTGTCAACATCCACTGGATCATCAGAAAAGCAAGAGAGTGCCAGAAAATCATCTACTTCTGCTTTATTGACTATGCCAAAGCCTTTGACTGTGTGGATCACGATAAACTGTGGAAAATTCTGAAAGAGATGGGAATACCAGACTACCTGACCTGCCTCTTGAGAAACCTGTATGCAGGTCAGGGAGCAACAGTTAGAACTGGACATGGAACAACAGACTGGTTCCAAATAGGAAAAGGAGTATGTCAAGGCTGTATATTGTCACCCTGCTTATTTAACTTATATGCAGAGTACATCATCAGAACACTGGGCTGGATGAAGAACAAGCTGGAATCAAGATTGCTGGGAGAAATATCAATAAACCTCAGATAGGGCAGATGACACCACCCTTATGGCAGAAAATGAAGAACGAAAGAGCCTCTTGATGAAAGTGAAAGAGGAGAGTGAAAAAGTTGGCTTAAAGCTCAACATTCAGAAAACTAAGATCATGGCATCTGGTCCCATCACTTCATGGCAAATAGATGGGGAAACAGTGGAAACAGTGGCTGACTTTATTTTTGGGGGCTCCAAAATCACTGCAGATGGTGATTGCAGCCATGAAATTAAAAGATGCTTGCTCTTTGGAAGAAAAGTTATGACCAACCTAGACAGTATATTAAAAAGCAAAGACATTACTTTGCCAACAAAGGTCCATCTAGTCAAAGCTATAGTTTTTCCAGTAGTCATGTAAGGATGTGAGAGTTGGGCTATAAAGAAAGCTGAGCACCAAAGAATTGATGCATTTAAACTGTGGAGTTGGAGAATTCTCTTGAGAGTCCCTTAGACTGCAGGGAGATCTAACCAGTCCATCATAAAGGAGATCAGTCCTGAATATTTATTGGAAGGACTGATGCTGACGCTGAAACTTCAATCATTTGGCCACCTGATGGGAAGAACTGACTCATTTGAAAAGACCCTGATGCTGGGAAAGATTGAAGGCAGGAGGAGAAGGGGCCAACAGAGGATAAGATGGTTGGATGACATCACTGACTCAACGGACATGAGTTTGAGTAAACACCGGGAGTTGGTGACGGACAAGGAGGCCTGGCGTGCTGCAGTCCATGGGGTCACAAAGAGTCAGACATGACTGAGCAACTGAAGTGAACTGAACTGAACTGAGCATCTAATAGCCATTGAAACCTGTTCTGTCTATGAAATTGTCACTCTTTTATAAGTAGCAGATTCTGGCAAGCCCCTAGTAACACTTGAATCTAAGTTCTGCCCGGTTTTTGGCCACTTTCAATGCAAGCCATTCATGGTGAAGGAGTCTCAACAATGCACTCATGGGCATGACAATTAATGGGTATTCTATGGTCATTTTCAGGGTCTAGCTGCTGGCATTATCAAGGAGTGGATTATCAAAGTTTTAACTGTAAAACATTGCTGGACCGGCTACGTTGCTAGAATATTGCCAGACTAGCCATCACAATCAGACTATATGGTCACTATACAAGGCTGTTCCCAGCAAGGGGATATTTCCTTTCTTTTATTTTGGGAGGGGGGCAGGGTGGGTACCTCTTGTCTGGCAGGATCTTAGTTCCCTGACCAGGGATTGAACCCAGGCCCAGGAGTGAAAGAGCCAAGTCCTAAGCACTGAACCACCAGGGAATTCTGTGGGAATATTACCTTTCTAAAGGAAATGGTTTCTTGGGGAAAGTCAGGACACAGATGTCAATTCACTGTATCAGTGATTCCACATTGACAATCCCCAATCATTCCTCGTTTTTTCCCCTTCACTGACCTTAGTCATACAGCAAGGTGAAAGTGACTCCAGCTTATTGCTTCTACTATCTCCTGACTTCAGTCATTGGACATTGTGGGTCACAGATCACAAGGATAATGATCCATTGGTAGACTTTGTGAAATTTAGATTACACTTGTGTTTGCCTATTCAGACAGAAGTAGGTGATATCATGGACCATTGAAAGTTTTACCATGTGTCACAGCCCATGGACCTCCTGGAACATCCAGATATGTCTGGGTGCAGGTGGTCAATGAAAAAGGTACTGACTACTGAATTAAAATAGGCAGATGATGTGGCCATGGAAGGAAAGCCAGAATCTTGGTATCTGGGGTGGAACTCCTTGTACCTTGACAGGTGCAGGCGTGGGGATGAGCTTTATGACCTCTGAATACAGCACCACATCTTGGCAAATATCCCCATGGCCTGCTTGAGTCAAGTGGCAGCAGCAACTGAATGAATTGTATGAGGCTTGTCATTTCATCCATGTATGCTGTGCTCACACTCAGTAGCTCAATTGTTTCTGACTCTTTGAGACCCCGTGGACTGTAGCCCTCCAGGCTCCTCTGTCCATGGAATTTCACAGGCAAAAATACTGGAGTGGGTTGTCATTCCCTATTCCAGGGGATCTTCCCCACCGAGGGATCGAACCCACATCTCTGGCATCTTCTGTATTGGCAGGCAGATTCTTTACGACTGTGCCACCTGGGAAGCCCATATGGGGACAGAAAATCTTCCATGGCCATGGCTAACAAATTTGAACCCCCTCATAGAAACACTCTAACCAGGGCAAACTTGTTTCAGTATTACTGATACAAATTCACATGGTTCTCCTGTAGGCATGTATGGACATTGAAGCTGCATTTATTCAGCAACAGTGCCCATGTGGCTTTTCCAAATCAGTATAAAAATGATCCAAATCGAGTGTGAGAAGCCCCTTTTGTTTATATGCTTGTCTATGGTACAGAGTGGGCCACAGAACATTTTTCCATTAGGAATAGGGGTAATGTTCTAATTTGTGTACTGTCCCCTGTAGTTATTGGAAGTGATGCCACCCCTTGGACCACTCATTGGGACACCAGGCAAAGAGGGCTGTTCTACCTGAGGATATATTGACTCCTGGTTCCATACCCCTGGCATCAGTGTCCATGCCCTAGAGACAATGGCCATAAACTTTAACTTTAGCTATCATAGCCAGTGAGATGGCACAAGCTCTGGAAGATAAGAAAATCTCTCTAAACTTCCTTGTAATAGTGTAATGGATGACAGACTGGCCTTAGGTACATTTGGGCTCAAGAAAGAGTATATCTAATCAACATCTTCTTTGTGGTCAACTCAATCCCATAAGGTGGAGCAACTCAGTTATACTCATTTTGGGTACAACACTGTCATAGTTCAGGCACATTCCTCCAGGATCTGGTTATATGCAGTGAATCAAAGATTAACATTTGATGCTATGTTCCCAAATCCAGTGTATATGAATCTGGGAACTAAGGAGTGAAAATCAGATTGACTCATGTAAAAATGAGTCTGATTCCATCTAATATATATCCAGAGTACTTCATGAGAAACGCTGGGCTGGAACAAGTACAAATGGGAATCAAGATTGCCGGGAGAAATATCAATAACCTCAGATATGCAGATGACACCACTCTTATGGCAGAAAGTGAAGAAGAACTAAAGAGCCTCTTGATGAAAGTGAAAGAGGAGAGTGAAAAAGTTGGCTTAAAGCTCAACATTCAGAAAACTAAGATCATGGCATCTGGTCCCATCACTTCATGGTAAATAGATGGGGAAACAGTGGCTGACTTTATTTTTCTGGGCCCCCAAATCACTGCAGAAGGTGGTTGCAGCCATGAAATTAAAAGACGCTTACTCCTTGGAAGGAAAGTCATGACCAACCTAGACAGCATATTAAAAAGCAGAGACATTATTTTGCCAACAAAGGTCCATCTTGTCAAGGCTATGGTTTTTCCAGTGGTCACGTATGGATGTGAGAGTTGGACTGTGAAGAAAGCTGGGTGCAGAAAAATTGATGCTTTTGAACTGTGTGTTGGAGAAGACTCTTGAGAGTCCCTTGGACTGCAAGGAGATCCAACCAGTCCATCCTAAAGAAGATCAGTCCTGGGTGTTCACTGGGAGGACTGATGCTGAAGCTGAAACTCCAATACTTTGGCCACCTCATGTGAAGAGTTGATTCATTGGAAAAGACCCTGATGCTTGGAGGGATTGGGGGCAGGAGGAGAAGGGGACAAGAGAGGATGAGATGGCTGGATAGCATCACTGACTTGATGGGCATGAGTTTGAGTAAACTCTGGGAGTTGGTGATGGACAGGGAGGCCTGGTGTGCTGTGGTTCATGGGGTCGCAAAGAGTTGGACAGGACTGAGCGACTGAACTGAACTGAACTGAACTGAGGACTTTTAGGGACTCAGCCTTCCCTCTTTCCCTCCAACCCACAACTGGACAAGCTAGCAAGAAATCTCAAGTAGTCTCTTCTTGGAAGCCAGGAGGAGGTTTAAACCATGGAGGTCCTATCTCTGCAGCAAAACTCTCACTCTGGCCCCACCTCCTAAACAAAACAAAAAGCTGAAATCAGTGTCCATTCCCAATCTTTCAAGCTATTTTCAGAGCAGTTTGGGAAAGCTTCCCTTCTCTTCCCTGAAAGCCTTATTATGTAAGGAATAAACCTTGTCATACCTTCTTAGTATGTGTATGTTTGATGTCAACAGTCTTGACGTCTACAACAAATTTTAGTTGGGAGAATGGGGTCCATCCTTTCTTGCTAGAGACTAGATTTCTTACACACTGGATTCAACTGAACTTGAAAAGTGAAAGTGAAAGTTGCTCAGTCAGGTCCCACTCTTTGCGACCCCATGGACTATACAGCCAATGGAATTCTCTAGGCCAGAATACTGAAGTGGGTAGCCTTTCCCTTCTTCAGGGGATCTTCCCAACCCAGGGATCGAACCCAGGTCTCCCACCTTGCAGGCAGATGGATTCTACTGAACTTGAAGCTAAAGCTACTATTTGGTCACTTCAGTCTCCTCACGGCAGTGGATCAGCACACAAAGAAAGGAGTTTTATATATTGGGGGATGGGGGGCAAGTTGACCTTCATTACCATGCAGAGATATGAATGGGTGCTACATAATGAGGATAGGGAAGAGTATTTCTGAACTGAGAGGATTCATCAGGAATTCTTGTGGTGCTTTTTGCCCAGTAACAATAGTAAATGGAATCAGTATAAAAGAGCTAGTGATTTCTTCACAAGTTTAAGATTCATTTATCCTTGAAATCTTAGCTTAATGAGGCTGAATGCAACAGAAAACCTGGGACTGTTGACTCAGAAATCATTCTAGGAAGTCTGCCTTTTAATATCTATTATGCTTAGCTTGATCCTTTAAAAGAATTATCTCCCTTTCTTTACTCATTCTTTGAAGGCTTGAAATGAATATGTTACTGAATCAAACTTGGGTCCATTCACCCAATGTGCAGCAAAGCTAATCTACTGATAGCCAGTTGTGGTGAAGGAAACTATAGCATTTTCTGCAAGGTGTCAAGCAAGTAGTAAAGTAGCTCATGCTCAAAAGACCCAGACTCCTGAGTGGTTTTCAGGGAAGGGTTGTAAAGGTAAGGTGAGGGAGGTGGTAGTTGCATACATGATCAGCTTGTGGATATTCTTCTGGTTGGCTGGTGGTGAGGTAACAGGGTGGTATTTTGGGAGTTAACATCATTAATCTTTTGATTTTTTTTCATTTATTTTTATTAGTTGGAGGCTAATCACTTTACAATACCGCAGTGGGTCTTGTCATACATTGACATGAATCAGCCATGGATTTACATGTATTCTCCATCCCGATCCCCCCTCCCACCTCCCTCTCCACCTGATTCCTCTGGGTCTTCCCAGTGCACCAGGCCCGAGCACTTGTCTCATGCATCCAACCTGGGCTGGTGATCTGTTTCACTATAGATAATATACATGTTTCTATGCTGTTCTCTCAAAACATCCCACCCTCGCCTTCTCCCACAGAGTCCAAAAGTCTGTTCTGTACATCTGTGTCTCTTTTTCTGTTTTGCATATAGGGTTATCATTACCATCTTTCTAAATTCCATATATATGTGTTAGTATGCTGTAATGTTCTTTATCTTTCTGGCTTACTTCACGCTGTATGATGGGCTCCAGTTTCATCCATCTCATTAGAACTGACTCAAATGAATTCTCCCTGTCTGGAATCTACTTGTTCATGGTCAGCATACAGTTAAATTCTTCCACCTAGTGGAGGTTTTAGTATCTGCAAAGCAATTCAAGGATATAGCTCAGATATAGCCTTGGAAGAGGAAATAAGGGTCCATGACTCTGATTTATGGCTAAACTATGATTATTTTCTCTTGCTTGGCTGTTTTCCTTTGTTTCTGCATTTTCTCACTTCTCTGATTAAATTTGCTCTTTGAAACTCAGGGAAGGCCTAGGAGGCTTTTCTACAAAGGAGAGGTTGGGGGGAGGGTGGATGTGGGAGGAGGGTGAAGGGATGGGAAGGGGAGGTGGGAGGGGAAGTGGAGGGGAGGAGGATGAGGGGGCAGGTGGAGTGGAAGTGGGAGGAAGGTGGATGGGTAAGGGGGGAGTGGGAATGGGGGGAGGGAGGTGGGTGGGAGGGTGTCTGTAACTGCGGGGTCCTCTTCCTTTCAAATTTAGCAGAGTTCATTAAGCACTTTCCAGCTCTGTCCCTACTGTTGTGAGCCATCTCCAGGTGGAAATCAGGGAACATTTCAGCCTGTGCAGCAAAGTGCCTCTATTTTGGAATACTTTAGTTTTTCTGGTAATGGTAAAATTATAAGAACAAGACATGCCTGGGCTTAAAGGGTAATCCACAACTCCAAGGGCATGGAAGGAAAGGGAGGAAGGACTCAAACTGTAGAAGCTGAGAGTCTTGAAAATTTGTGAAACCCAGGCACGTCAATCCTCGTCTTTCAGCCAGTGAGCTTAGAACTTCTAATGAGGGAAGCAGTTCCCTGTTGACCTTTTCAAGCTCTGCCTCCTGCCACTTGCCCATCATATTCTTTCCCGGCAAGTCCAGTGGCCAGCTCAGGCACAGTTCTGGTTGGCCACACCTTGGGCCGCCCCAACCCCAACCTTCCTGTCAGGAGGCCTCCACAGTCGCCATCTCAGACTTGTGTGCTGCCATCTTCTTTGCCAACTCCTGTCAGGCCCCACTGTCAGCAGCCGGTGGCCACCATCTTTGCCAGCTCAGTCTAGCAGCTGGATCGCTTTTCTGGTTGAGGTGCTGACTGGTGCATCTTTCTTGCCATGTCTGCCCCAGGAAAGCACTGTGCAGCCACTGGTGGTTAGAACAGAGCAGGTAGCAGGATGGTCCGCGACCCTGGATTAGTCAGAGGAGCGATTCCTGCAGAATGGCATGTCAGAGTCGGCAGGGATGCGGTGCCTAGGGATTTCCAGAAGAGGGTGGGGCGGATGGCACCCAGTCCGTAGTCAAGGAGTACTGGAATGAACAGCCGGTGGAAGAGGAGGAAGAGGCAGAAGAAGAGGAGGAGGAAGTTGAGGAGGTAGATGATGATGAGGAGGATGATGATGAAGGTGACAAGGAGAGGGATGAAGAGGAGGGAGAAGAGAAGGGAGAGGATGAGAGAGATGAGAATGAGGAATACAACGATAAGGAGGGCGAAGCGGAGGAGGAGGAAGACAGCTAGGAGGACGATGATGAGAATTATGTGGACAAAGAGGAAAAGGAGGATGGTAAGGAGGGTGCAGAAGTCATCATGAGTATCTGTGAGTCCCTACCGCATGGTTTCGGTCTCTGTTCTGGAGTTTGGCCCAAATCTTTCTACAACGTATCCATAATAACCACCATGTCCTGGTCCACTCCTTCACAGGCCATGTGGTGGTCAGACGCTGCTCTTGCTAGCCTCAGGAGCCAGGAGGGGACAAGATGCCTGGAAGGCAAGGTCTGAGGGGGTGAGTACCAGGCAGAGGGCACTCCTCCCTGGGAGCCAGGGGGTGCTCCGGAAGGTGATGCATCCCAGAAGGCCTAAAATACTAATTTTGTCCTAGAGTTACCCTAACAAATTGCCACAAACCAGGTGGCTTAAAACACCAAAAATTCATTCCCTCTCTGTTCTGGAGGCCAGAAGACTGAAGTCAAGGTATCCATCGGCAGGGCTGGTCCTTTCCAGAGGCTCTGAGGGAGGGTCTGTTCCATGCCTCTCTCCTAGTTTCTGGTGGTTGCTGTCAGTCCTTGGCATCACTCAGCTGGTATTAATAAATGCATGATTCCAATCTCCTTCATCTTCACATAGTGTTCCCTTGTTTCTGTTCTTTTCTTATAAGGAAGCCAGTCATATTGGATTAAGGGCCCACCCTAATCCAGTATGACCTCGTCTTTATTACACCTGCAAATACCCTATTTCCAAATAACATCACATTTATAGATTTGGGGAGTTAAGATTTCAACATATCTTTTGGGAGGGACTAAATTCAACTTATAATAAGGGGCATAGATTCAGGGGTGAAAGTGACAAATATGTAAATCCTAGTTCCAAAAGGATAAAGGCATTATGATACCATGCATATATGAAGTTTAAAAACATTCAAAAATTCTTACACTGATTATAGGTACGTATATATGTAGTAAAAGGTATACATCAGAGTGATCCATATATATGCAGCATGCAGAATGGTGTCTATGAGAACAATAAACTTATTTAGGACAGTGGTTAAATCTTACAGAAGAGGGAGAATTCAACTGGGGAGAGGTATACTGGGTTCCAGTTTTATTTATAATCTTATGTTTTTTAAGATGGACAATGGTTGCATGGATGTAGCATTCTCTGTACCTTTGTCTAGGTCTGAAATATGTCCTAATTTAAAGAAAAATAGAAGAGGAAATGGGCCTAATATCTGGAACTTACTGAAGGAAAAAAGTAGAGTACTTAAGCAGAGTAGAGGATTAGAAAAGGGGAGGGCCAGGGGTTTGAGGGTAGAAGGCTTTATTTCTACATTTAATTAAGGCCACTTGAGTGCTCACTAGTTAGCAATACCTTTTTCTATTTTTTGTGCTCGATCATCCCATATCCTCGAGTATATTCACATTATTTATTATTGTGTATCTCCCCACCTTCCTAAAGTGTTAGCTTCTGAATAGTTGGGAATATAAAGGATTTATTTATTTGTCTCTCCTAAAGCCCTGTGTTTTCTTCACAGGGACTTGATAAAGGTCTGTTAAGTGAAGTTAGTATAAGGTATCCATAACCCTTTTCCCTGTCACTGGTTTTGACATTTAAACATGTATTATCACGTACTAACAGAGTATTCCTTATGGCTAGAACAAAGAAAAAAAGGCACAAGGCCTTTTGTCACCATTGTTTAATGAAAGAAGAGTCCAAGTAAAATTTTATCCATGCAGTGTCACTTAAAGGCTTCAAATTGGTTGTTAGGTTCATGCTATGCTATGAGGGTGTGTGTGTGTGTGTGTGTGTGTGTGTATTTCTGTGTTAATATAGTTAATGTAATGGAATTCACTCATGTCCGACTCTATGCAACCCTGGGGACTGCAGCCCACAAGGCTCCTCTGTCTATCAGATTATCCCAGTGAGAATACTGGAGTGGGTTGTCATTTCCTCCTCCAAGGGATCTTCCTGACACAGGGATCAAACCCACGTCTCCCACGTTTCCTGCATTGCAGGTGGATTCTTTACCATGGAGCCACCCATATGTTAAGTGTAGTTGACATTAAAAGCCCTTATGTGGGCTTGAGAATTTTTGGAGGTTCACTTTAGACAAAAAACACACACCTCACATGTACACTCGTGGCTGATTCATGTCAATGTCTAGCAAAAACCACGACAATATTTGTAAAGTAATTAGCCTTCAATTATAATAATAAATTAATTAAAAAACCCAAAAAACCCCACACACCTTTTTTGAGTGCTATACTTTCAAGACTAAGAGGTATCTAAGAGGTGGTTGCTTTTATACAGGACAAGTGGGATTCCCTGGTAGCTCAGCTGGTACAGAATCCACCTGCAATGCAGGAGACCCCAATTAGATTCCTGGGTTGGGAAGTTCCCTGGAGCAGGGATAGGCTACCCACTCCAGTATTCTTGGGCTTCCCTGGTAGCTTAGCTTGTAAAGAATCCGCCGCCTGCAATGTAGGAGACCTGGGTTCAATCCCTGGGTTGGGAAGATCTGGGGAAGGGAATGGCTACTTTCTCCAGTATTCTGGCCTGGAGAAGTCCATGAACTGTATAGTCCATAGGGTTGCAAAGAGCTGGACATGACTGAGTGACTTTCAGTTTCAAGAGGACAAGTGGGCCACATTATCCACATAGATGCATGTGAAGCCTTTCATGGTGAGGAAGGGAGCTCAGGGTTGCTGCTCTGAGGGTTGCTTTAGCTCTAACATATTAGGCTTCTCTGGGTCTCTGAGAGACAGTCCCTAACTCAGGTCAGGGACAAACCCTGCATTTCCTGTTTCTCTGGATGTTTGTAGGTTTTTCTATTTTCACTTATATCAAATATGTTCTCACTGAGTCCTTCAACCTTGAAAACTTTGTGCTTCTTCTAGGAAAACATCTGTCTTGTACCTCTCTGTCTCAACCCAGGGAAGGTTAGGATGTTTTGGTATTTTCGTTGCTTATGTCTCTGTCTTCTGAAAGGATATGATCCAAAACTCTCCTTTTATTCCACTACCTGGGAGGTGACCATTGGGAGAAAACCAGAGGAGTAGCGTGGGTGCCAGAGTTGGAAACAGTTTTCTATACCAGTTAAGGATATTCTAATGATAGTAAAGTTAGTGATGAAGAATAACTTTTACTCTAAGTCCCCTATTCTCAGATGCTTATAACTCCAAGGAATGCAAATGAGTACATGTTTACAATTCTAACATGGCAGGATGCTCAGACAAGGGAGTTTTCTGAAATGTGGAATTATCAAGTACTGTGGATCACATCATATAGAAGAATAGATTGTGAGGCATGAAATTTACATTTCTTAGAAGTCTAAGCAATGGTTTATGTGTGTTTAGAGATGAGGAGTTGATTTCATCTCCAAATCCATGAAGAAAATGAATTTAAAACTAAGAGGCACCTAAAAGTTGGCTCTTCTCTTTTTCTCTCTCTCATCCAATTTGTTATTTACTCTTGTGCCTTTCTTTCCATTCTCCCACCTTATTTTAGACTCCATCACTTCCTTATAAATTATGAACTATTTCATATATACAGAAGATAATACAGCATATATGTAAGGTATATAATAATAATATAAAAACTTGTATATCCATCACCAAGCTTGAGAATTAGAACATAGCCAATGCCTTTGAGGCCTTACCCATGCCCTCCCTGATTCAGCCACGTATTCCTTTGCAGAGGTAACAACTATCCTGAACTTTGTTAATAATTCACTTATTAGCACACAATATTCCTTTAAATAATGTTATATCTTATCCATTTTGGACTTTATGTAAATGTAATTATACTAGATGTATTACTTGTCTTCCTCTTCCCCTCCCTCAATTTTGTGTTTGTGAGATTTATTCATATTGATGTGTTCAACTGCAGTAATCAGTTTTCATTGCTGTATAGTTATCCATCATATGAAAATCCCACAATGTGTGTATTTCCTGTTGCTGGACATATAGGATTCTTTTGGTTTTATGCTTTTGCAAATTATTGTGCAATGAACTTTCTCATTCATATCCCCCAATACCCATACATGATAGTTTCTCTAGTTTCTCACTTGAGGGTGATTTTATACACCCCCCCCCCAACCAGGGTGACATTTGATGTCTGGAAACATTTTTGGTTGTCATAACTGAGGATGTGTTCCTGGCATCTAGCAGGTGGAGGCCAGGGATGCTGCTAAACATCCTACAATGCACAGGACAGCCCTCCACAACGCAGAATTATCTGTTCCAAAATGTCAACAGTTGAGAAGCCTTGATCTAGAGTACATGCCTAGATGAAATTGGGTCATAGGGTGTGCCCAAGTTCTGTTGCAGGGAAAAGCCAATTCTGACCCCATGTTGGAACTGTTTCTTTGACTTGCTTTTCATTGCTTTTGTTATTGTAATCATACATAATGGCTGCCTCAGGGAATGACCCTGTTCACCTGTGGATGACAGGAAGGAATAAATTACACATCCCCTGCCTGAGGCTTGCCATTCTAGGAGATATTTACAAGATTAATGGGCTTTTTACTTTGTTTCCTCACCTCCCCTCATCTATGATCTATAAAAGAACCTGGCATCCAGATCTTGTGAGACATTAGTTTTGCCATCTGATAGGTCAAACAGCTTTTTGAATAAAGTTGTATTCCTTGCCTCAACCCTTTGTCTCCAATTCACTGGCCCATCTTGCAGGGAGCAGAGCAAGTTTGGATTTGAGAACATTTCAACTTTACTTGTTATTTAGTTGCTAAGTCACTTCCTACTCTTTATGACCCCATGAACTGCAACCTGCCTGATTCCTCTGTCTGTGGGGTTTCCTAGGCAAGAATACTGGAATGGGTTGCTGTTTCCTTCTCCAGGGGATCTTCCTGACCTGGGGATCAAACCCAAGCCTCCTGAATTGGCAGGTAGATTCTTTACTGCTGAGCTACCAGAGAAGTCTCTCAACTTTACTAAGTAATAATAAAATTATGTTTCAAAATGGTTGTACCAGTGTATATTCCCAATAACAAAGAACGAGCTTTCTAGTTGCTCCACATTCTTGCCAACTTGCAGCATCATTACTGTCATTATAATTTTTTTAATCTGAAGTTTTTTGTTTTGTTTTTAGTATTTATTTAGTTGTGTTGGGTATTAGTTGCAGCATGTGGGATCTTTGTTTCAGTGCACATTGTGGCACATGGGCTCAGTAGTTGGGCCACTTGGGCTCTCTAGTTGTGGGACGTGTGCTTAGCTGCTAGGCAGTATGTGGGATATTAGTCCCCTGTGTGTGTGTGTTTAGTTGCTCAGTTGTGTCTGACTCTTTGTGACTCTTTGGACTATAGCCCGCCAGGCTCCTCAGGATTTTCCAGGCAATAATATTGGAGTGGGTTGCCATGCCCTCTTCCAGGGGATCTTTCTGACCCAGGAATTGAACCAATGTCTCCTGTGTCTCCTGCATTGCAGGAATATTGGTTACCCTCTAAGCTGTCTGGGAAGCCTCTTAGTTCCCTGACCAGGGACCAAACCTGTGTCCCCTGCCTTGCAAGGCAGATTCTTAATCATTGACTACCAGGTAAGTCCCAAGAATATATACTATATGAGGCCGTTTTTAAGGGCTTTCTGGGTGTCTCAGATGTTGAAAATATGCTTGCAATGCAGGAGACCCGGGTTCTATCTCTGGGTCAGGAAGATCCTCAGGACGAGGGAATGGCTACCCATTCCAGTATTCTTGGGGCTTCCCTGATGGCCCATATGGTGAAGAATCTGCTTGCAATGTGGAAGACCTGGGTTTGATCCCTGGGTCAGGAAGAACACCTGGAGAAGGGAAAGGCAACCCCACTGCAGTATTCTTGCTTGGAGAACTTACAAAGTTCAAAAACAGGCATGCATAAATAGATAATAAGAGTATACAAAATAACTGGGGGTATGAGGAAAAAGCATGAGGGACTTTTGGGGTGGCCATTTTTATTTAACTCAGGTATTAAAATTTACAGAACTATTTTCCTGAATAGTACTGCAGAACTGGTGTAATCAAGAGGGTGGAAAGTGAGGAAGCCACTGGACTACTCTGTTTCTGCTGAGACCATCACAGATACTTTCTTTGAGACCACACTGCCTCCTTCTCCATCTACAGTCAGAGTAGATGTCTCATGCCTTGCCTTTTGATACCCACAAAACTAGGAACTGTATCCTGGGACCTCTATTATTACTGCTACAGAAGACGTGGAATTTTCTGAGCCCATGCTCACTAACAGAAACCAGAATCCACAGAAGAAGCACGGACTACATCTCACTTCTCCTTCCAAGTCTCATGGGTGTTTATTATCTGCTTGGCAGAGGTGAAGGTATTAGTAGAATCCAGGCCCTCGAGGCAGGAGTTCAGGAAATGTAGACTTCGTTTCCAACTTCTGTCAAACCTTACTTGCTGTAACTGAGATTGGAATGGAGTCATGTGCACTAATCTTTGGCATTTGCTACAGGATGTAAAACTGAAGGTGGAGATGCCAGTTAGGAGGCTATTGTAGTAGTCTACCTGAGAGATGATGGTGGCATGGATCAGAGTGACAAAAGCAAAGGTGTTAGAAAGTGGTTGGATTTACATTTTACTTAGAAAACAGGACTTGCCTATACATTATGGCAGGGTTGAGGGAAAGCTATTAAAGTGTGAAGATTAATACTTTCACTCCTGCCCCAGACATCCAGTTTTCTTTGCAAACCCTCAAGAATTTAAATTCTGCGATGACAATAAAACACTAAGTCCAGTCATTAAAAATTATAAAGTAAGGTGATAAGGTGGTTCCATGTAACTTAGGGGCTTGACACCTGTACTGGGTAAGCCAGAAACTGTGCTTCAGGTCTTCCAAAGAAAAACTATGATGAACAATTAGTTGCTTCATACATTGCCACTTCTAAATCAAGAGGGTAAAGTAGGACATTTAAAATGAAGTTATTGCAATTCATTGAGCTTAGTAATTTGTATAGAGTAAGCCCCTACATATGAATGAGTTCTTTTCTGAGAGCACTTTCATAAGTCCAATTTGTTAAAGTCCAACAAAGTTAACCTAGGTACCCAACTAACACAATTGGCTATATAATATTTACTGTAATAGGTTTATAATACTTTTCACATGAATAATACATAAAAAACCAAACACAGAAAGTAAAGAAAACATTTTTAATCTTACAGTACCTTGAGAGGTACAGTAGCACAGTACAAGACAGGGTATACAGGGGCTGGCATGGAATGAACAGGCAAAAAGAGTTACTAAGTGGAGGAGGAAGAGGAGGTGTGAGACAGTAGCGCTGGAGGACCCTCAGCCATAGGAGATGTAGGGCAAGCTGAAATTTCACTCATGCCAGACATCAATGGAACACACGTTTGCATCTTTGGAACTTAGCAACTTGAATGTTCGTATGTAGGGAATTTACTTGGGGTTCTAAACTTTTCCTGGAGCCTGTGTAGGAAGGGGCCTTTTTTCCATTTCCTAGATTCCAGGATATTCTGACTGAGGCAGACACATGTGGGAATATCCTAGGGACTAAATCCCCCTGGACTGCATTTTCCAACCCTTCTGTACACCTGCCCCTGCCCCTAGTCCAAGTTACACAGCTCATCTCAGGAACTATGGGTAAGGCCAGTTTGCCCCCATGACCTATGTTTTCTCTTCTAGTTTGCTTCAGTGATCCATATTTTTCCTTCTCATGTGTATGATTAACTGGCCAGAAATAAATGGCCACCTAAATCCAGAAGAAGATCTTCCATTTTCTGAGCATTGACTGTATGTTTAGCAATAATAACTTAGGTGCTTTCCGTGAATTAACTCATTGTATCTTACAAGAAATTTCTTTTATTATCTTATTCTAGAAATGAGGAAACTGAGGCACAGTGAAGCTATGTAATTTGCTTAAGATTCCACTGCTAGTGAGTGGCACAGGTGAAATTCAAACCCAGCCAGTATGGCTTCAGTCTAAGCTCTGATTTCTACTACATTGTCTCCCCCGCGGAGTGAGACAAGTGCTCGGGCCTGGTGCACTGGGAAGACCCAGAGGAATCGGGTGGAGAGGGAGGTGGGAGGGGGGATCAGGATGGGGAATACGTGTAACTCTATGGCTGATTCATATCAATGTATGACAAAACCCATTGAAATGTTGTGAAGTAATTAGCCTCCAACTAATAAAAAAAAAAAAGACTTGAAGTGAGAATGAAATGATTATTATTAGTTCTGTTGAGGAGGGTGGCCATTTTCTGATCAGTAGGCTGGAACAGAGAGTATATTTTGTAAATTAAGATCCACACATAATCTTCAAACCAAAATGAGCATTTTTATTTAATTTTAATAATCTTAAAGTGAAGTTTTGCATAAGCAAGCTGCCATATTAGTGCATTTCAGTGGGGAAAAAAGCTCTCTGAATATGTTTGCATCAAATGGAACACAAGTAGGGTCACTCTGACTTCATTTCCATAGCTGACTCCTAAATTGGATGTTCAGGTCCACAGAGAAACTTTTCCAGACCTAACAGTGCCTGGAATTGGTTTATGCACTTGAATACATTTGCACCCTGTTCCAAATGCCCTTTGTCTTACTTCAGTCATGCCGGTATTGACAAACAGCCTTGGTGGTGTTTATCTACTAAAGCATGTTGACCCATTTTGTTCCACCTCAACTCAGTATGCTTCATGTGGAAGACACAAAGACTAGGGGAATCAGTTCACTGTAATGGGCAATGTTCTCACAAACAACATCAGGAACATGGATGCTGACAGAAGAGCTGAGGTGGGTTCTTATCTTGTTTTGTGGAAACTGATGCTGCCCCAGTAAATGCTATATTCATCTTTTGTTTCCATGCTAGCCCAGTCTATAAAGTCAAGAGATTTTATTTTATTTTTTATTTATTTTAAAGTCAAGAGATTTTAAATGGATGTAATACGTCCATATCCTGAAGAGTGAACTAGAGAATGGCTCATTTCTTTAAAATTCCATAATACCTCAGAACAAACCAGTGGCTCAAGTTAGTTGGGTTCACAAGCTAAGAAATAAATAGTTCAAACAACATTCTCTCTTGGGTTTGAAATTTCTAAAAAAGAGAAAGGTGCACCAAGGAAGCTAAAGTGGCTTCTTGCTGATTAAGAACACCTAGGCAACAGTTAGTGGAATTGATCAACTGTAATCTGATTTTTTTTTCCACTCAGACTTGTACAATGCCTATTACCTAAAATGACTTCTCTAATTTATCTTCTTGGATGTAAGATGTTAAAACTGCTTTTTAGTATAACTTACACAAACCCTGATTATATTTATTTGTTAAAGGAGGGTAGGGATTCAGAGACTAAATCTGAATGTGGGATTATGAGGTACAGGAAAAATTATGAGGTACATGGAAAAAATAGTTTGCTTTTATTCTATTTTTAGAAAGAATTTTATTTATTTTTGACTGTGCTGGGTCATCATTGCTGCATGGACTTTTTCTCTAGTTGTGGCAAGCGGGGGCTACCCTATAGTTGTGGTGTGCGGGCTTCTCATTGTGGTGGCTTCTCTTGTTGCAGAGCATGGGCTCTAGAGTGCGCAGGCTTCAGCAGTTGCATCACATGGGCTCAGTAGTTGCGACTCCTGGGCTCTAGAGCACAGGCTCAGTAGTGGTGGCACACAGGCTTAGTTGCTCTGTGACATGTGGGATCTTCCCAGATCAGGGATAGAACCCATGTTTCCTGCACTGGCAGGCAGATTCTTTACCACTGAGCCACCAGGAAAGCCCCAAGAATTTTTTTCAATGAGAAGAAATACAGGGAGGATGCAGTTACTGATGTGAGAAAGTGAACTTACAGACTTTCATGGGAAATAAGATACACACACACACATAAAGACACACACAAAGACTCTTATAAAAGGTACTATGTGATCAGGACATAAAGAGAACCACACAGCACATGCAGGTAAAGCCCTCATGGTTTGCTCTGAGGAGAGGTATACACGGTATTGACTTTTTAAAAAGGATGAGATATTGGCAAAGAAAGGAAAACTGAGTATCTGCAAGAGAGCCTTGCTCAGGGAAAGGCCAGTGACATTTTTAAAGTAAGAAAATGATGTGATTTTATTTGAGTTTAGACATGGCACTATGGAAATTGTTTAAGAGTTATAAAAAGGTTTGCATCGCCCTTGAAATCTATATGTTGAAATCCTAATCCCCAAGTATGGTATTAGAAGGCAGCCTCTTTGGAAGTTGCCTAGGTCATAAGGGTGGAGTCTTCATGAATGAGATTAGTGTATTATTTAACAGGGTCCAGAGAGATACTGTGCCCCTTCCACCATGTGAAGGCATAGTCAAAAGTTGCCAGTTACGATTCAGGAAGTAGACTTCAGGAGACACCAAATCTGCTGGTGCCTTGATCTTGGATTAACCAGCTTCTAGGACTGTGAAAAATGAGTGTTTGCTGTTTATAAGCAAAAATAAAACAAAAACTCTTTCTTAGCTTCACTTATTCACTTAATAAGTATTTTCTGTGCTCTGAATGTGTGGCCCTCAGTAAGCTAGGTGCTACCTATTCTTTTACTTCTTACCTCTTTTACCTTTTGTCTTACCTCCCAATCCACCTTATACTCAAGTGAAACTGGAATGCTCATTGTCATGTGGCAGAGCTGGGTCAGATTACAGATGAGCTAACTCCTAGGTGAGTGCTATTTCCTGTACCTCATAATCCCATATTCATGTTCAAGTCCATTCAGTCTGGATACTTGTGTACATTCTAATAAATGACCTAGACAAAAATTTATCAAATACAAATTGTACCAGCTTTTTCATATTCCTTGCTGCCTTTTGAGATCTTTGTCATGTGAGTCTGGGATGAAAACTCCGGAAATGAATTCATTTTTGCCATCAAGTTTTTGGCAATTTCCAAAGTCACAATGGGGAGTTCCCTGGTGGCTCAGTGGTAAAGAACCCACCTGCAAATGCAGGAGATACAGGTTCGATCCCTGGGTGGGGAAGATTCCCTGGGCAAGGAAATGACAAGCCACTCCAGGAGTCTTGCCTGGAAAATCCCATGGACAGAGGAGCCTCGTGAACTATGTCCATGTGATTGCAAGAGTCTGACACGACTTAGTGACTAAACAATAAAAATGTAAGGCTTTTTTCTCTACATGTTGGGACCAGAATGCTGGAGCATTAGAGTGGCCTGCTCTCCAGGGGCTAACTGCCTTGAAGATCTGATACTGACCTTTGCCTTTCCTATGATGTCAGCCAAGAAACCTCACTTCACCTTTGCATCCCTTTGCTATGGGAGGGGGGCACTCCAGGAGCCCAGCTTCTGTCCTGATGAGGCGCCAGAGCCCTATCAAAAAATGCATTAGCTGACTCTCTTTCACCCCTTCCAGAAGAGAAGCACTCAGGGTCACTGGAAACCCAAGGGTCTGGGAACAACCCCAAGTCAACCATCTCCTGATCCCTCAAAGGTGTCTGGATCTTTCAGAATTCAACATGCGTACTCAAATTACTCCTTTCATCACGTGAATCAAACTCTTGGGCATAGGAGCTTTCAAGCAAAAAGCAGATTTTGCGTTCTTACAGAGGGTAGGTGCAGGGCGGGTTGGCCCACGCCGCACTCAGGGTCACTGGAAACCCAAGGGTCTGGGAACTATCCCAAGTCAACCATCTCCTGATCCCTCAAAGGTGTCTGGATCTTTCAGAATTCAACATGCGTACTCAAATTACTCCTTTCATCACGTGAATCAAACTCTTGGGCATAGGAGCTTTCAAGCAAAAAGCAGATTTTGCGTTCTTACAGAGGGTAGGTGCAGGGCGGGTTGGCCCACGCCGCACTCAGGGTCACTGGAAACCCAAGGGTCTGGGAACTATCCCAAGTCAACCATCTCCTGATCCCTCAAAGGTGTCTGGATCTTTCAGAATTCAACATGCGTACTCAAATTACTCCTTTCATCACGTGAATCAAACTCTTGGGCATAGGAGCTTTCAAGCAAAAAGCAGATTTTGCGTTCTTACAGAGGGTAGGTGCAGGGCGGGTTGGCCCACGCCGCCAACACACAGCCCAGTTCTTCAGCTGCCAGGGAGCTGGAGCTGGAGTTGATCCAGCAATTACTGAAGAAGCCAGAATACCCTGAGGGCTGCATAGGTCCACGCCATGATGGGAAGCAGGACCACACATATTTTTGATTGGCTCCTGGCATCTGTGGAATTTGTTAACCTCGTGATGCCATCCAGGTGGGCAGAGCCAGTTGCGCATCAGGCTTCCGGCTCTGTTGCGGGCAGCCGGAAGTGCGTCAGACCCAGCATCACGGAGTTGAGCCACACGGCTACTTCTCTTCTCACCACTCCCAGGCTCAGGGCTCATGATCGATTTATATCTTCCCCGCCCCCCTTGCCAAGATGGTCTCACCCGAGAGGCAGCTGTTTGTGGAAGAACAAGCTTCGTGTCCCACTTCGTGGTTAGTCCGCTCATCCCCTCCTCTGTCTTCCACCAGGTCTCCAGTGGTGTCCAGTGTTCTCCACCTTGGAGCTATGGTGTCCAACGAGGGGCAAATCCCTGTGCCCCTACTGCCCACCAGAATCCAGCTCTTGAAGGATGACGACCACAATCCCACCTGGAAATTCCACTTTGACAACTAACCTCTCCTCTGATGTTCCTGATGTAGTTCCGGAATTCTTTAATTGGTAAGCTTCAGGCTGCCAGGAGCTGGGATGCCAGCGGGTGAGTGGACAACCTTTTAGAAGGAGACAGCTGGGGGAGACGTGGTCCTGGGCTTTTAAACCCCTGCCTATGTAGCCTGCCTACTGGCCAGTCCTTAGAGGAATTGGTGGTAGGGATGGGTACTTTGGGTTGACATGGACCTCCTTGTTTCAGCACCTGTGTTAATGTAGCTAACAGCTCCCAAATCATGAGGACTGGGGAACTGCTGCCCCAGGGTCCACCAGTTCATGTCCAGAGACTGAGTTCTCTTCAGTCGTGTGCACTGTTCTCTGTGTGTGTGTGTGCACGTGCATGTGCAGGTGGGTGCTTGTACAGGGAGGGGCTGGTTGTGGGGTGAGGGCTAAAATTAGTAGTTGTGATGAGTTAACATTTGGTAAAATTGAGAGGACCTTGAATGGCCCAATCCCAAGTTTCTTTCCTCCCTCTGCTCCACCAGATAGTGTCCTCTTCAGACTCTCCTTATTGAATGCACCAGATGCATTCCTGCATATTCCCCCTGAATAGTGTTTCCTTGTCAGCCAGGAGAATTATTCAGAGAAACCAATCACATCTTGCTCAGGAATTAGGGGCTACCTCAGCCACTTAATACTGCAAAACCCTCTTCTCACAGACCCTTCTGATTTACTCTGTTCCAGAATGCAGCCCCCATGTATCCTACATTGTCTTGCAATGTCTTCCTTTTCTGGGCTACCCAAGAGGTGAGTCACTGGGTCTCTGAACCTCTCCCCATAACCACCCAGAAAGTCTGGACCACTCATGCTTAAATGGAGATAGAATCCAAAGCTGTAAATTTGCAGTGCTCAAAATCTAAAATATTCTGAGGGAATCTGTAGAGAGAGGAGACCAAAAAAAAAAAAAAAAAGATTCCCATGCAATCCAAAGTGGCAGCTCCATAGCAGAAGATGGTTTTAGTCCACTCCTCTCTGCCTCTCTGGCTTGGGGGCCCAGCAGTCTTCTGTTGTACTACTCTGTTACCTGTGTCTCTGTTGCAGTAAAAATCCTGATCATCCTAGGTATAGGGAAGAAGGATCATGGCACTCTTGTGACACAGTGATGAGATGAATTCAATCCCAACTTAAGTCATAGTGCTTAAAACTTATTAAGCAACCATTTTCATAGGGGAGGCCCCTAGCAGTAATGAAACTGATTTGAGGCTCTCTGAAGGTACAAATGTATAAATGTGAGCAGAATAGCGAGGCCACCTCTCCCATCACACATACAAAGTATATCCAGTGACAAAGAAGCAAAAATGATATGATAGAAAGAAATCAGAAACCTTGAATACAGAGGGAGGAAAGAATTTAAATTGACACAAAAATCCACAATTTAATTCAGTTGCAAATCTAGAATTTGTTAAAAGAATTTATACCCTGGTAAGACCTTTGTCCTTGGCAGATGGCTGTCTGCTTGCTGTGTCTTCACATGGCCTTTTCTTTGTTTAGTGTGTGGAGAGAGAGATAGACCTACATGGTGTCTGTTTCTTTCCTTATAAGGATACCCTCCTGTTGACTTATAGCTCCATATTTATAACCTCATTTAACCTTAGTTACTTATATAAAGGCCATATCATCAAACACAGTCATACTTGGGGTTGAGGCTTCAACATAAACATTTCGAGAGAATAGGATTCAGTCCATAACATCTCGATTTATATTTTGCATGTTTGTGAGGGAAGTGATTCCCAGATTTCTATTTTTTTTTCAGATTTCTTTACCTCAGTGGGAACAACTTTTAGGCAGTGGCCCAAGAGTTTATAAAATTGAACAGATGGGCCTATTTGTTAGCCAGGGCATTAAACACTAAAATGAAGTTTGGTCAATTGTGCTGACCCATTGGTCCTGTCCTTTATCATGGGTATGTCACCATCATCTATATTATTGCTTTCTATCCGTTCTGGGGGATGATGGTTACAATGCCATATGTATTGTACAAACACCCAATATTGTCCACTCAAATGATTCCAAGCGGTTCTGCAGGTGGGTAAAAGGTCTGAGAGAGGAGTGACTTCTACCAGTATTGCATTTGGCAAGGCACTGAGGACAGGTGAGACTGTGCCTTCTTGCAGGAAAGATATTCCAGAAAACGATCTTGTATCAGGGAGGTCTCAGTAACCATGTTAAGGTTTTGGGGTGCTGGTTCCATGATCCAAGACATACTGGGCAACTGGGTAAGAAGGTCACAGGCTCAGGGTGCCTGAGAACCTCTATTTTGGGGATGGCCCAGTTTGTGGCACACCGTTGACACTCTAATGGTTTGTAGTATAAGGCCAAGAAGGAAAGTTTCTTACATCAGTAGCCTGTGGGCACCTTACAGCCATCATGGGTGGTCCACAGATGCCAGGGAGCATGAGCAGAGGTTACTGAATCGTCAACAGTGAAGAAAATTCTGAAGACACTAATGGGAGTATCCACTGACTTAGACTTGGACAGATTCTAGATTCTTTTGTTGGATGAAGCTTTTCATCATTTTGTTAATATAAATTCTTTTAGTAAATTCTGGTTTTCTAATTGGATTAAATTATAACTTTTGACAGAAAGCGCCATAAAAAAAAGTTCATATATTGATTGATGAAAATGTTGTGACCAGAGGCTCATAGGAACCTTACCCTGTATATCCCCAGGGAGCAGATGTTTAATAGTCACTAGTTCATTACTTTGGAGGAGGCAATGGCAACCCACTCCAGTGCTCTTGCCTGGGAAATCCCATGGATGGAGGAGCCTGGTAGACTGCAGTCCATGGGGTCGCAAAGAGTCGGACACGACTGAGCGACTTCACTTTCACTTTTCACTTTCATGCACTGGAGAAGGAAATAGCAACCACTCCAGTATTCTTGCCTGGAGAATCCCAGGGACAGGAGCCTGGTGGGCTGCCATCTATGGGGTCGCACAGAGTTGGACACTACTGATGTGACTTAGCAGCAGCAGCAGTTCATTACTTGTAGTGAATTTATAGAATATAGAGTGAACACACACATACACATTGCAGGGACTGATATTCCTTGGTCATCGTCTGCAGGTACCATAGGATCACAGTGATGCTCAAGGACTGTTCCTATGCCCATGCCTTTTGGGAGGAAAACATCCATGCTGAAGTTCTCAGGTGTCTTGGGTGAGCACATCAGTAATCTTTGGAAAGGCCAGCTCTCTTCAGGGCTTGTGGTGGGTCCTTGCGTTTACTCATCCAAGACACCTCCAGGCTGGAAGAACGTGATTAACGAGAGAAACTCCAGCTACCCTAATGAATGTTGAGAAGACAACCTTGAGGCCTAAGAATCTGAGATGATTTTGTTGAGTAAGGGCCAGAAGGTTCTCTCTCTTTGTCAAGCCATCAGCCAGTGATATATAAGAGCTGGTTGACATGCAGTAACAACAAAATGTGACTTTATGCTAGAGAATGTAGACTGGTTAGCTCAGCTCAGGAGGGCATTGAGAGTGGAAAATTACTTTTCCTGGGGAAATCAGCTGCCCCTGGATGGATCCCCACCAACATGGAGAGCTGTGTCCATGCTGTTTCCAAGATGGGGCTCTTTAGGGAGTTGAAATAATGTTGTTTTTTTTTTCCCTGTGGGCTACCACCTGCCTGCTTCCTCTCTTCTCCAGTTGCCAGAATGCCTGCTCCCTCTACCCCAGCCCCTCATCTTGCCTGATGGCATGGACCCACTGTTTGTACCCATCTTCTGGATAAAAGCTGGGGAAGAGTTTGAGGAGACTTCCTTGCCACGTTCTTCTGGCTCACTCAGTGTAGGGAGAGAAGGGAGTGGGGGAAAGAATGTGTACACTTATGTGTACATTTACATGTGTTCCAGAGAAGTCACTGACCTGGAAAGGTGACAGCTAGGGTGTTCTCTGTTGTTTGTTCTCTGGGAAATTATGTGACATTTACTGATGACCAGTGACTTCTCTGTTTCAGCAAAAACTATGCAAGGAAAATGGTTCAGAGGGTTTTGGATAGGATGCTGACAGGATATCATGTCTGTCTGAGTCTACATACGGGAGGTAAGCCATGTCTAGACATTTGAGGATTTTTTTTGAAGTATAGTTGATTTACAATATTGTGTTAGTTTCAGGTGCACAGCATAGTGACTCAGTTTTACATATTTAGACATTCTCTTTTTATATTCTTTCCATTATGGTTTATCATGGGATATTGAATATAGTTCCCTGTGCTATACAGTAGGACCTTGTTGTTTATCCATTCTGTGTATCATAGTTTGCATCTGCTAGTCCCAAACTCCCAATCCATTCCTTTTCTACAGCCTCCCCCCACCCCTGCTTTGGCAACCACAAGTCTTTTCTCTATGTCTGTAAGTCTGTTTTGTAGTAAAGATCATTTGTAGACAGTTGAGGGTTGCTAAATGAATCTTTTATTTTTAATTTTTAAAAATATTTATTTAAAAAAGTTATTTGGCTATACTGGATCTTAGTTGTGGCATGTGGGATCTTCATTGCCACATGCAGGATTTTTTAGTTGCTACATGCAGGATGTTTCGTTACAACACAGAGTATGTTTGAGTTGTAGTATGTGGGATCTTTGTAGCAGCAAGTGAGATCTTTGTTTCAGCATGTGGGATCTTTGTTGTGGCACACAGGATCACTATTTGTGCCACGTGGGATTCTTAGTTGCAGAATGTAGGCTCTTTTATTTGCGATGTGGGATCTTTTAGTTGTGGAATGTGGTATTTTTGTTGTGGCATGTGGTATATTTGCTGCAGCAGGTTGGATTTTTGTTGCAGCACATGGGATCTTTAGTTGCCACACGCAGGATCTTTGTTACGGCCTGTGGAATATTTAGTTGTGGCGCATGGCATCTTTCCTTGTGAGTGCTGAATCTTTTAATTTTGTCATGTGGGATACTTGTTGCACCATTTGGGATCTTTAGTTGTGGCAGTGGGATCTTTTGTTGGGGCATGTGGGATCTTTGTTGTGGTATTGGAGATCTTTTAGTTGCAGCAAATGGGAACTTTCTTGCAGGAGGTGGTATCTTTAGTTGCAATACGCAGGATCGTTGTTGAGGCATATGGAATCTTTAGTTGTGGCATGCAGGATCTTTTAGTTGTGGCACTTGAAGTATTCTTAGTTGCGTCATGTGGTATATTTCATTATGGCATGTGAGATCTTTGTTGAGGCATGTGGAACTTGGTTGCAGTGCTCAGGATCTTTAGTTTCGGTACGCTGGCTCTTTTTCTTGTGGCACATGGGATCTTTAGTTGCGGCACATAGTCTCTTTGGTGTGGCACTCGGGATCTTTAGTTTCAACTAGTGGCAACTTTTATTTGCAGCATGTGGGATCTTTAGTTAGGACATGCAGGATCTTTTAGTTGTGGTATGTGAGATCTTTGTTGTGGCATGTGGATCTTTTAGTCTGGGTATGTGTGATTTTTGTTGGGGCAAGTGGGAACTTTTGTTGTAGCATTGGAATCTGCACCATGTGGGATTTTAATTGGGGCATATATTATCATCTTGGTTGTGGCAAGCAGGATCTTTAGATTGTGGCATGTGGGACCTTTTATTGTGGGTATGTGGGATCTTCGTTGTGGTATGTGGAATCTTTGCTGCAGCATGCATGATCTTTTAGTTGTGACATGCAGGATCTTTTATTTGGGGCATGAGAGAACTTTGTATTTGCAGCATGCAGGATCTTTGTATTTGCAGTATGTGAGATCTTTTTAGTTGCAGTATGTGGGATATTTATGTGTGGCAAGCTGGATCTTTATTTGCAGCATGTGGTGCACTTAGTTGAGGCATGAGAACTCTTAGTTGTGGCATTTGGAATCTATTTACCTGACCAGGGATTGAACCTCAGCCCCCTGCACTGGGAGCAGCGAGTCTTAGTGAGCGGACCACCAGGGAAATCATTACACTTGAGACTTTTTTGTTAAGTTGAATAGAGGAGGACCACAGCAAGCCATCCCTACCATGTAAACTTACCAGTGGCACTCCCCCAGGCTCTACACCTTTGCTTCTTGAGATCCAACTTTCCTTATTTGCAAAGTTGTGCTTTGGGGTACTTGCAGGCTCCAAACCTCCAGGATTTTTGCTTGGACCCTAGAATTTCTCACACTTCTCTGGCTTCACATGCGGGAGCCCTTCTGCTCTCTCTTCACTCCCTTGAGAAGAACCTGAACCTGAAGCACCTGAAGAACCTGAACCTGGTGTGACTGGAGGAGCACTACCCACAGAAATGGAAGTGCAGGCCAGAGAGCACTGTGCTGCTCAAGATAGAATTTTTTTGCTTCATCTGTTAAGCTCTATGGGGAGGGCACTTGAAGACACATTCTCTGCACCCTGGGTACTCACCCTATTGAGTTTGTTAAAAACTGAGCTGAGCACATAATCCCTGTCTTGTCTACCTCACCTACCCAGGCCCCAGCTGCTTGGTACTCTGCCCAACAAGCCTTTAACTAATACTGCGTTTTATTGGTTTTACTTCCAGGTACATCACAACTCTGCTTATCTCTCAGTTGATCATGAGCCACTGCCAGATCACTCTATGGGCATTTTCCTCCTGAATTAGTGCAACAGTGTCCCAACTTCTCTGCTCCCTGATATTAGTGTTGGCCTGCCTAGTCCATTCAGCACACTGCAATCAGCATGATATGATCTTTATAAATCAAGCCTGATTATGTCAAGAACTTTTGATGACATTAACTGTCAAATAAAATCCAAATTCTTTAGTCTAGCATTCAGATTGCTAGAGCAGGATGAGAAATGGCAACGAAATAGAAAGACAAACCACCAGGAAGCCAAGGAAGCAATTTCTTTCTATATTCCCTCTGAGCCTTCCCTTGGAAAGGGCAACTAGTGTGTGCCCCAGAGCTTAAAGTGATAGGAAATCTACCCTGAGTCCACAGAACAGGAGTAGTATTCTCTGGCCAAGGGTCACTCAGGAACCCTAAACCAATGACAGATGAAAGAAAAGGTACATTGAATAGAGGTTCTATAAGAGGTTGAACTAGATATGAACACTAAAGGGTTAATGATGCAAGTAGCTTACATCTGTGGTAGTGAATATAGGTCTTCTGAATTTCCAGAATCTCTACCCTAAAGAGCATATAGCTCTGAGGATTTGGCACCTATGGGTAGACTGAGGAAGACACCATGTTTGCCTTGGGAGCTACCTTGAAAACCAAGGCCACTACCCTGGTCCCTGAGCTTTGGAGGTGAGTCAGTTGACTGTTGCTTTCCTTTTGTTCCATTGTTCCCTCCAGAATGTGAGGGGATAAGGTGTGGGGCACATTTTCCAAGGTGAATTTGTACCTAGGACCTGGGAAGCTAGGATGGAGAAGGCAGAGCAAGCTCCTCCTGTAGCCTTACCTTACAAGGACAGTGCTTCTAGGTTGGGTCCTTAGGGAGGAGATTGAGGGTGAGAGGGCTGAATGTGGAATACTTCAGGTGTTGAAGCACAACCACCCCCCTTGGACCCTTGGTTGGTAATGTTTGAGTCAACTTGGCCAAACACCAGTGGGTGTTAAGGGAGTTGCTGCCTCATGAGTGAAACTGGTGATACTGGTGGGTGTCACAGGACACCATGCAGTCCCTCATGAATTGCTACCTCATGTTCTCCTGTATCTCAGCAAAACTAACAGCAACAATGAAAAACCCCAAGCACATTCTCCCAGTGTTTTAAGCAAGAATGCATCTCAGCAGACATCCAGAGCCAGAGGGAGGGAGCAGGGGCCAGGGTCAAAGTCTGGGGATTGTCAGATGTGGATCAGTTCAGTTCAGTTGCTCAGTTGTGTCAGACTCTTTACGACCCCATGGACTGCAGCACACCAGGCTTCCCTGTCCATCACCAACTCCCACAGCTTGCTCAAACTCATGTCCATTGAGTCAGTGATGCCATCCAACCATCTCATCCCCTGTCGTCCCCTTCTCCTCCTACCTTCAATCTTTCCCAACATCAGGGTCTTTTCAAATGTGTCAGCTCTTCGCATAGGTGGACAAAGTATTGAAGTTTCAGCTTCAACATCAGTCCTTCCAATGAATATTCAAGACTGATTTCCTTTAGGATTGACTGGTTGGATCTTCTTGCAGTCCAAGGGACTCTCAAGAGTCTTCTCCAACACCACAGTTCAAAAGTGTCAATTCTTTGGCGCTCAGCTTTCTTTATAGTCCAATTCTCACATCCGTACATGACCACTGGAAAAACCATAGTCTTGACTAGATGGACCTTTGTTGGCAAAGTAATGTCTCTGCATATTACTGCAGCTTTTTAATATGCTGCTAGGTTGGTCATAACTTTCCTTCCAAGGAGTAACCGTCTTTTAATTTCATGGCTGCAGTCACCATCTTCAGTGATTTTTGGAGCCCCCAAAAATAAAGTCAGCCACTGTTTCCACTGTTTCCCCATCTATTTGCCATGAAGTGATGTGACTGGATGCCATGATCTTTGTTTTCTGAATGTTGAGCTTTAAGCCAACTTTTTCACTCTCCTCTTTCACTTTCATCAAGAGGCTCTTTAGTTCTTCTTCACTTTCTGCCATAAGGGTGGTGTCATCTGCATATCTGAGGTTATTGATATTTCTCCCAGCAATCTTGATTCCAGCTTGTGCTTCTTCCAGACCAGCATTTCTCATGATGTACTCTGCATATAAGTTAAATAAGCAGGGTGACAATATACAGCCTTGAATACTCCTTTTCCTATTTGGAACCAGTCTGTTGTTCCATGTCCAGTTCTAACTGTTGCTTCATGACCTGCATACAGATTTCTCAAGAGGCAGGTCAGGTGGTCGGTATTCCCATTTCTTTCACATTCTTCCACAGCTTTATTTGACTCCACACAGTCAAAGGCTATTGGCATAGTCATATAAAGCAGAAAATGAATTATTTTTTTTTCTGGAACTCTCTTGCTTTTTCGATGATCCTCTGGAATTGCAATTTGATCTCTGGTTCCTCGCCTTTTGTCTAAAGACCCTTTGAGCATCTGGACAGTTCCACCGTTCATGTATTGTTGAAGCCTAATTTGGAGAATTTTGAGCATTACTTACTAGCATGAAATGAGTGCAATTGTACGATAGTTTGAGCATTCTTTGGCATTGCCTTCTTTGGGATTGGAATGAAGACTGACCTTTTCTAGTCCTGTGGGCCACTGCTGAGTTTCCAAGTTGGCTGCATATGAGTGCAGCACTTTCACAGCATTGTCTTTTAGGATTTGAAATAACTCAACTGGAATTCCATCACCTCCACTAGCTTTGTTCGTAGTGATGCTTCCTAAGGCCCACTTGTCTTCACATTCCAGAATGTCTGGCTCTTGGTGAGTGATCACACCATTTTGATTATCTGGGTTGTGAAGATCTTTCTTGTACAGTTCTTCAGTGTATTCTCGCCTCCTCTTCTTAATATCTTTTGCTTCTGTTAGGTCCATACCATTTCTGTCCTTTATTGAGCTCATCTCTGCATGAAATGTTCCCTTGGTATCTCTAATTTTCTTGAAGAGATCTCTAGTCTTTCCCATTCTGTTTTCCTCTACTTCTTTGCATTGATCACTGAGGAAGGCTTTCTTATCTCTCCTTGCTGTTCTTTGGAACTCTGCTTTCAAATGGGTATATCTTTCCTTTTCTCCTTTGCTTCTCTTGTTTTCACAGCTATTTGTAAGCCCTCCTCAGAGAGCCACTTTGCTTTTTTGCATTTCTTTTTCTTGGGGATGGTCTTGCTCCCTGTCTCCTGTACAATGTCATGAACCTCCACCCATAGTTCATCAGGCACTCTGTCTATCAGATCTAGTCCCTTAAATCTATTTCTCACTTCCACTGTATAATTGTAAGGGATTTGATTTAGGTCACACCTGAATGGTCTAGTGGTTTTCCCTACTTTCTTCAATTTAAGTCTGAATTTGGCAATAAGGAGTTCGTGATCTGAGCCACAGTCAGCTCCTGGTCTTGTTTTTGCTGACTGTATAGAGCTTCTCCATCTTTGGCTGCAGAGAATATAATCAATCTGATTTTGGTATTGACCATCTGGTGATGTCCATGTGTAGAGTCTTCTCTTGTGTTGTTGGAAGAGGGTGTTTGCTATGACCAGTGTGTTTTCTTGGCAAAACTCTATTAGCCTTTGGCCTACTTCATTCTGTACTCCAAAGCCAGATTTGCCTGTTACTCCAGGTGTTTCTTGACTTCCTACTTTTGCGTTCCAGTCCCCTATAATGAAAAGTACATATTTTTGGGGTATTATTTCTAGAAGGTCATGTAGGTCTTCATAGAACCGTTCAACTTCAGCTTCTTCAGCATTACTGGTTAGGGCATAGACTTGGATTACCATGATATTGAACGGTTTGTCTTGGAAATGAACAGAGATCATTCTGTCATTTTTGAGATTGCATCCAAGTACTACATTTTGGACTCTTTTGTTGACTATGATGGCTGCTCCATTTCTTCGAAGGGATTCTTGCCCACAGTAGTAGATATAATGGTCATCTGAGTTAAATCAGAGGTAGATAATCTGCACTATTTCTAAGGCCCCTCACCACTGTCTTTCAGACATTGATCTTTTTACATCTGATGTCTAAGGTGGAATAGGGTGGGACAGATTACATTTTTTGTCATGTAGACCTGGTACATATGAGAAAAAGGAGGTACCTGGATTGATATGGTCAGCTGTTCTATGAAGAGAAAAATGTGAGATAACTTCAGACTCGTTTAGACAGAAGAAGGCACAGCAAGTGCTAAGTCTGGGGCTGTCCTTTGTGTGTGTGTGTGTGTGTGTGTGTGTGTGTGTGTGTGTGTAGTGGGGAGGCCAGTAGGTGGGGCAGTTGCACTCTGGATGGAGTGTGTGTGGCAGCATTGGGGGAAGCAGAGAACAAACTGAACACTCTGGTAGAAGTGTGTGTCCTAGGATGTACCTTCTCTGCCTGGCCTACAACTGCAGCATGCTCTGGAGAGGAAGGATGCTCAGCCCAGGGGAGCAGGAGAGGAGGACAGTGAGCAGCTGCAGAGGCCAGTGAGTACTGCTGGGCAAGGGTAAAGTTGCTGGGGTGTCACACTGGGATAAAAGAGGACCTGGGAAGAGATTTGCAAGATGATTCTGAAAGAGAGTGAGACTCAGTGAATCAAGGAGCAAACATTACTGGGTTACATTGTGAATTGCATTTATTCGAAAGAAGGAAGAGCAGCAGGGGAATGAGAGCTGACATTGGACACAGATGAGTAGAGAAGTCAGTACAGAGAGGATGAGAGATGAGGGTAAAGTAGAACAGTGAGAATGGGAAGGAAACCACTGCCCAGATAAGTGGTAGTTCAAGACCCCTTAAAACCCCATTTAAATCATTGTCTGCTCCACAGGTAAGTTGAGCCCAAGCCCATCCTCTGGTCTTTGAGGTTATCAGTGGCGAGCAGGATCCAGGTAGTGGCACGTACCCATGAGAGTTTCCTGTCCTCCCCCTTCTTCCTCTCTTCAGGCAGGACTTCGGGGAATTTGTACTTGTGGCCTCAGAGTTTGGGTACTCCTAGATCTCCCTCTAATGCTTTAGACTAGACTGAGTCAACTTTCTCTTTGTGTCTGAGGTGGAGTAGTGTCTCAGGGTTTAACTTATTCTTCCTATTATCCACAAGTTCACAAGCAGAAGCCTTAACAACTTAGTCCTATTCTGGTTCAAATAGCAGCTTTAGCATTTGTTGACAAGGAAGGGGCAGTGAGAAGCGGAGGAGGAGGAGGAGTCGGAGTAAAGTTAGCAAAGCTGCTTCCTTAGACCTGGAAGCCACAGTGTTGTGAAAAGCAGCTGCCTGAGGGCTTCACCCTATCCAGCACCTGGTACGACACAGGCACTTCCATATTGTGGAGTAAAGGAATAAATGAGACATTTTTTATTATTCCTTCATCCATCTTTCCTTTGAACACTGAAACCATGATGAATACCAGAGAAAGAGAGAAGTTGAAGCAGTAATCAAAGAGGTAGAGCAGTGGTTACCTCCACCACTTTTCTTGCTTCCTGAGCTCATCAGGGAAGACAGTGATGGGATATAGAGCTGAAGTCATCACTTGAAAGTTTTGGTACCTTATCTGGAGGTTTCTTGTCTTAGTTCTGGATGTTTTTGTTGTTTAGTGGCTAAATCATGTCTGACTCTTTGTGACCCCATGTACTGTAGCTCTCCAGGCTTCTCTGTCCATGGGATTTCCCAGGCAAGAATACTGGAGTGGGTTGCTATTTCCTTTTCCAAGGGATCCTCCCAACCTAGGGATCAAACCAACATACTCTTCATTGGCAGTTGGGTTGTTTAAAATTGTGCCACCAGGGATGGCCTAAGTTTTGGCTACTATAACAAATATCTCATAGACTGAGTGGCAACAACAGATGTTTTTTCCTATACTGGAGGCTGGAAAGTCTAAAACCAAGGTGTTCACCATTCTTGCTCCTGTTGAGAGCTCTCTTCCTGGCTTGTTGATGACTGCCTTCTTCCTGTGTGCTCATATGGACGATAGATAGAGTTCTGGTATCTCTTCATCTTCTTGTAAGGGCACTCATCCCATCATGGAGAGCCCACTCTCATGACCTCATCTAAGCCTCATTACTTCCAAAATACCATTACATGTTAGCCTTTCAGCATGCATTGCCAGGGGTACACAAACATGCAGTCCATAATAGTTTTAATTTTCCTTTAGAGATGTATGGATACTTTGGGTGCTTAGGTCTTATACTGATCACTGAAGGCACATAGGGCATCCCCTCTGGGCAGATTAATAGAACAAGTTTCCCTTCTTCTGGGCTGCATCTTGGAACCAGGGCACATAGCTTGATGAGGGAAATGTGGACTGAATTTTAACTCTCATTTGCTTATTTAGCTGGGAGTCTTTGGACAGGGCTCTGTGCTGTCCCTTTAGGGTCCTCACAATTCCATCAAAAGGGATGGTCTTGCCTGAATGGTACTGAATGATCTAGAATGTGAGGTATGACCCTGAGATGGCTGTGGTCCCTGACTTCCTGGCCTTGCTAGGGTTTGTTAACTGCCTTGCACAGCTTCGATTCTCTAAAGGCCTGTGGGGACCTGAAAGGTTGTAATAAAGGACTTTTTTTTTTATAGCAATCCCTGTCACTACATAGCACTTTGCTGGGGCTTGTTCATAATAAACTTAAATGCTGGAGTCTTGGATATGAACTAACACAGAGACCTATGTACTTATCGGTTGTCATTCAGACAATTATTCCCAATAGCTGTTTTGTTTCTGAAGCATTAGGCTTGGAGTAACTTATTTCTCTGCATCTCAGCTTCTGGGCAATTATCCTGCAGTGAAGCCAGCAGGTTGAGTCACGAGAATCATACATGTTTTTATAGAAGCAGTGTGATGTAATACACAGAGGATAATGTGGCATAGCTGTACAGATGGTTATAGACAGCTTTGAGCCAATAGAGAACAAAAACTTATTTGAGCACAGTGCCTTACAATTCACCATGTGGACATGAAGTCCTGAAAAAAAAAAAAAACACCCAGGAGGAAAAAACACACTCAGACACATGCTCAGGCATTCAGTCAGTTACACATTTAATCTATAATATACATAAACATTCTTACACATTAACTTACACAGATACATTCACATACTGACACATTCACTCATGAACATACTTACTTATACGCTTACATTTTCACATCAACATGCTCACATATGTGGACATGCTCATACATTTTCTACACATGAACATGCTGGTACCTTCACACACAGAGAGACTCATGTATTCACATTCACTGACACATGAGCATTTTCACACATGGACATACTTGAATATTCATTGAAACATATGTGCTCACACTCATACACTCACAGATCACTCACATGTCAAGTTTACACATTCACACAAATGATGGTACTCAAATGTACATGCATGTAAACTCAACAACACACAACAGCATACTAACACATTGCCAGACACAATGACATACACTCACAAACTCAATCAGTTGCACAGAGACATGCTCACATACATTTGCACTCACTCACACACATGAACGTACTGATATCCTCTCACAAACATAAAAATCACACATTCTTTTACACTTGCATGTGAACATACCCCTATAGGCTCACAATTATTTCCAAAAACACACTCATGCATTCAGACACATATAGGAACACATTCTCACATTCATGCAAATGAGCACATTCACATTAACCTGTTTACATGCATAAACATGCACACACATTCATTCACATATAGATAACACTCAGATCAAATCACAGGACACTCAAACGTAGTCAAACTTAGATGTCAACATATTCACTGACGCAAATATGCTCACACACACAAAACTGCTGATAACATTCACTCACACATGAACATGTTCATATATCAATCCACACATGAATGTAATCAGAGAGTCATGTACATGAATGTACACATAGTAAAATACATATCAATACAGTCACACATATAATTAAATGTTCACTCACACGTATACCAATATTCACACATTCACTTAATGAACATCCTCACATTTTAACATACCCAAACACTCAGAAATCTCACAAATTCATTTAGGCAAAGAAAAATTTCACATAAATGCACATACTCTATTTAGTCACACAGATAAACCATCTCAGACACCCATGGACATATGAGGACATAAACATGCTCAAATAAACATTGATACACTCACTCACATGAACTTGCTCCCAGATTAATTCATGTACACAGACACAACCACACATACTTACAACTTCACTTACAGTTGTACATCATGCTCACATACATGAACTTGCTTACACATTCAATTGCACACATGAAAAATAGTCATACATTACTACCTTAACACACACAAACTTGCTCATGCCTTAATTTACACACGTGGCCATGCTCCCATACATGCACATTCCTGTACACTCATATGAATTAACACAAATTCAATTATACACAAACACAAACTTTCACACTTGCACATTAGCATGCTCAAAATATAAATGTGTTCACACTTTGATTTATTAATACATGTATTCATGTTCACACACAACAAACTTACTTAGATGTTCACTCAAATGTGAATATACTTTAACATTAGCCAGATGCACTAACACGCTTACACATTCACTCACACTCCCAGTATCACTCACACTCCCATATAAACACACACATTCTCACAGACTTAGATATGGACACAATTGTACACTCACACACACTCACTCCCCATGTCCACTCACATTTACACATGGGCATGCTCTCAAACTGACTTAAAAACAACATGCTAACACACAAATCACTCATGCATGAACAACTGCATACACATGAACAAGTTCACATATTCACAAAGCCTATATGCTCATAAACATACATGCATGTCTATTAACATAGTCACAGACACCCCCAAAATACTCGTGCACAAACATGGATATGATCACACATTCACATACAACCTCAGTATACTCCCACACTAAGAGGTACATATAGACATGCTCATGTTATCACTTCCACACAGGTGAACACACATTTAGTCACACACAAACATAATTATATTCACTCACAGAAAAGAACACACACATTAACATGCCCTTACACACAAGCATGTTTACATATTCATTAACACACATGTACCTGTATTCACTTAAACTTTCATTTAATTATATGTACCCATATATATGTGTGTATATGTATATATGCCCATGCATTGACTGACAAACTATTTTTCTTATTTACTCAAATGCAAATGTACAAAAACACAAATACAAAGCATATATTCACTTATAGTTATGAACATACATGATATGCTTACACATTCATTAAAAAACAGGAATATGATTACATATATATACTCACAAAATCATTTACACATAAACATGAACATGTTCATATATACACACAGTGTACCTGCTCACAAACTCACCAGTACACTCATTAACACAGTCATGTACATGCATATGAACAACATTCACAGATACATTCACATACTTTAATGCATTGACTCAGAAATAGATGTAAACATTAACAAGCTCGCAGAAATGAACATGTTTACATATTCACTCACAGGTGAATGTGCTACCATCATGCATATCCTTACAAATTCCTTCACACACATAGAAACCCTTACATATTATACACAATTACACAGACACATTAACATGCTCACATACACAAGTGTGGTCACTAGTCAGATTCACAGCGTAGTCTTTACAGGAACACATTCATAAATTCATTGAGATACAAGATATGCTTATATACAAGTGCACAGCCCCAAATTCTCTAATATTGTAGCATAGTCCCTGACTTAAAAACATATCCATACATCTGCTCATATGCTTAGACACACATATACAATCATACTCTTTCACTCACACAAAAGGCTCACGTGTCTACTAACACATGAATGTACTTACAAATTCATTCACAGACACTCATACATGCTGACAACAGTACACTCAGATTCCCTTATAAGTGCATGTTAATATGCTTACAAACAACATTTTCATGCATTCACTTGAACACAGATTTTCTCAGATGCATTACAAAGCTCATCCTTTCACACCAGATGCACTCACATAAACTCAAAAGCACATTCTCCTATGGTCTTCACAAACATACACTCACATATGAACAAGCTTACACAAATGAACAGTTACACACTCGCTCATGAAAATGTGCTTACACATGCATTCCCTCAAACTTGCTCACACATTCACTCACAAAAAAACTCCTATATGCTCCCAGTCACATACTTGTACATTTCCACAGATACAACATAATCACAAAGAGCATCATACTCATATGCTTACAGATGAATATGCTCACACTTACCATGAAGTTCACACATTTACATACACACACAGATGCTCTAGTATATTTACATGCACACACTTGCACATTAACTCACAGAAGTATACTCCACTTTCATGTGCTCTCACATGCATTCACTCACACACACATGAATATTCTAACATTCATGCCCATGGTCACAAATTCACTGATCCATAAGAAAAGTCCCATTCACTTTCCACCTGCAAACTCATATTTGAATAGGCACCCACGATCACTCTCACATGTGCTTTTGTACATGCACATGGTCAGATTCACCTGCTCAAAAATGTTCACACATTCATTTGCTCAAAAAACTGCTCACACGTTTACTTGAATGTGCTGGAAATTAAATCATAGTCATGCTTACATACATACACTCATATTCACTCACATACACATTAACATCCTCAGAAGTAGAAATGTGTTCACACGCATCAAAAAGCTCGAAAGAGACTATCTCTTTCCCGTTATTGGAATAGATTTCCTCAGTCAGCAGATAGCCTCATGAAACAAGCCTAAGGCACTTATGCTACTGGTAGGCCCTGGCCAGTGGGCATGAGTTAACCTTCCTCTACCCATGTGAGAGGTACTGACTAAAAGTAAAGGACTGAAGGGTTATGGACTGTCATAGGCGAGTTAGTAAAAGGATATGGATCCCCACTTTTCAGTTTCCTGCTATGGCCTGTCCTCAAAGCCACTACTAGTGGGTAGAGGCTGTCTGTGTACTAGAGAGAGTTAAAGAAGGCTTTTTCCTATAGTAGAGCCCCTCTACTGGGTATTGACATTATGGATTTCATACCTTAATGAATGACATTCAAATAATATTGGTAAATGGTTTGGAGTCCTAGACTGGGATAACGTTCTCTTTGTTAAATATGTCATAGGATAGTTGATCACAATTTGCCTTCCACCTTTGAGGATCAACAGTATACTTTTTTCCCAGTTGCCTGTGGGCTACATGAATACCTCTGGGATTGTAGGTCGGATTTGCCAACTGGACCTAGATGCCTGCTCTGTACCAGCACCACCTGCAGAAACTAAGCTCTGGCATTGTATTGATGTCAACCTCATCACTGGATCTGGCCAAGACTCTGTGTCACACACTGTCACAACTGTGAGTAAATACCTCATTGAGGGTATGGGCAGTTGCCCTCCATAAGGTACAAGGCACCTCCTAGTTTGTTAAATTTCTGGGCTGTAACTGAAACTCTAGAGGGTAAACTAGTCCCAATTTGGTAAAAGAAAATCTTCTAGTGCCCCAACCTCCCATGTTAGTAAAGGAGATACAGCATTTGGTAGGAATGTTTGGATTCTGGTGCCAACCTCCAATATTTGCTGGTCCCCATCTATGGAGTCACTCTTAGGGCTTCCACTTATCCATGGGGACCCCAGCAACAACACACACTAGATAAACTAAAGAAGGCTATCATTTCTGCTTTCCCACTAGTGCTCTGAGGGCAGGACTTAGAGGTAGAAGTTTCAGTCACCCTAATATTCACTCTGTGAGCCACTGGACCAAATGTCTCTGGGCTTTTGACATAAGCAACTCACAGAGATCAAATTGCCAACATCCTCTGGATCATCGAAAAAGCAAGAGAGTTCCAGAAAAAGCATCTATTTCTGCTTTATTGTCTATGCCAAAGCCTTTGACTGTGTGGATCACAATAAACTGTGGAAAATTTGGAAAGAAATGGGAATACCAGACCACCCAACCTGCCTCTTGAGAAACCTGTATGCAGGTCAGGAAACAACAGGTAGAACTGGACATGGAACAACAGACTGGTTCCAAATAGGAAAAGGAGTATGTCAAGGCTGTATATTTTCACCCTGCTTATTTAACTTATATGCAGAGTACATCATGAGAAATGCTGGGCTGGAGGAAGCACAAGCTGAAATCAAGATTGCCGGCAGAAATATCAATAATCTTAGATATGCAGATGATACCATCCTTATGGCAGAAAGTGAAGAAGAACTAAAGAGCCTCTTGATGAAAGTGAAAGAGGAGAGTGAAAAAGTTGGCTTAAAGCTCAACATTCAGAAAACTAAGATCATGGCATCTGGTCCCATCACTTCATGGCAAATAGATGGGGAAACAGTGGAAACAGTGGCTGACTTTATTTTTTGGGGCTCCAAAACCACTGCAGATGGTTATTGCAGTGAAATTAAAAGATGCTTACTCCTTGGAAGGAAAGTTATGGCCAACCCAGGCTGCATATTAAAAAGCAGAGACATTACTTTGCCAACAAAGGTCCGTCTAGTCAAGGCTATGGTTTTTCCAGTGGTCATGTATGGATGTGAGAGTTGGACTGTGAAGAAGGCTGAGCACCAAAGAATTGATTCTTTTGAACTATGGTGTTGGAGAAGACTCTTGAGAGTCCCTTGGACTGCAAGGAGATTCAACCAGTCCATCCTAAAGGAGATAAGTCCTGGGTGTTCATTGGAAGGACTGATGCTGAAGCTGAAACTCCAATACTTTGGCCACCTGATGGGAAGAGTTGACTCATTGGAAAAGACCCTGATGCTGGGAAAGATTGAGGGCAGGAGGAGAAGGGGATGACAGAGGATGAGATGGTTGGATGGCATCACTGACTCGATGGACATGGGTTTGGGTGAACTCCAGGAGTTGGTGATGGACAGGGAGGCCTGGTGTGCTGCGGTTCATGGGGTCGCAAAGAGTTGGACACGACTGAGCGACTTAACTGAACTGAACTCACAGAATCAGTCCAAAAGTTATTCACCAATGGAGGGGCAACGTCTGGAGTTACACTGAGCCCTTATTGAAACTCAAGTCTCTACTGGAGCAGAGCTATTTACCTTATGGATTGAGAGTCCTGTTGTGCCCTGGGGAATAGCAGAATCTCCTCATATGGCAGCAGAGGTCTCTATTCAAATGGTAATGTATCTACTGGATGGAGCTAAACCTGAACCTATTAAAGTGTTGTAACTAGATGAGAAACAGCCACATTGCTTGCCATAGAAGTTAATTTGACAAAACCACCCTATCTTCTTTTTATTAATGTTTAATTAATCACATGTATATAATACTGAATATTTTATACCTTTAGTTTCATTTTATATTATTTAAATATATATTTTTTAATTAATTTAATTGGAGGCTAATTACAATATTGTAGTGGTGTTTGCCATATATTGACATGAATTCAGCCATGGGTGTACATATGTCCCCCATCCCAAATCCCCTTCCCACCTCCCTTCCCATCCCATCCCTCAGGGTTGTACCAGTATACTGGCTTTGAGTACCCTGTTTCATGCATTGAACTTGGACTGGTGATCTAATTCACATATGGTAATATACATGTTTCAATGCTGTTCTCTCAAATCATCCCACCCTTGCCTTCTCCCACAGAGTCCAAAAGTCTGTTCTTTACACCTGTGTCTCTTTTGCTGTCTCACATATGGGGTCAATGTTACCATCTTTATAAATTCCATATATGTGTGTTAGTATACTGTATTGGTCTTTATGTTTCTGGCTTACTTCACTCTGTATAATGGGCTCCAGTTTCATCCATCTCATTAGAACTGATTCAGATGAATTCTTTTTAATGGCTGAGTAATATTCCATTGTATATATGTACCATAGCTTCCTTATCCATTCGTCTGCTGATGGGCATCTAGGTTGCTTCCATGTCCTGGCAATTATAAACAGTGCTGCGATGAACATTGGGGTACATGTGTCTCTTTCAGATCTGGTTTCCTCGGTGTGTACGCCCAGGAGTGGGATTGCTGGGTCGTATGGCAGTTCTATTTCCAGTTTTTTAAGGAATCTCCACACTGTTCTCCATAGCGGCTGTACTAGTTTGCATTCCCACCAACAGTGTTAAGAGGGTTCCCTTTTCTCCACACCCTCTCCAGCATTTATTGCTTGTAGACTTTTGGATAGCAGCCATCCTGACTGGCATGTAATGGTACCTCATTGTGGTTTGGATTTGCATTTCTCTGATAATGAGTGATGTTGAGCATCTTTTCATGTGTTTGTCAGCCATCTGTATGTCTTCGTTGGAGAAATGTCTGTTTAGTTCTTTGGCCCATTTTTTGATTGGGTCATTTATTTTTCTGGAATTGAGCTGCAGGAGTTGCTTGTATATTTTTGAGATTAATCCTTTGTCTGTTTCTTCATTTGCTATTATTTTCTCCCATTCTGAAGGCTGTCTTTTCACCTTGCTTATAGTTTCCCTTGTTGTGCAAAAGCTTTTAAGTTTCATTAGGTCCCATTTGTTTATTTTTGCTTTTATTTCCAATATTCTGGGAGGTGGGTCATAGAGGATCCTGCTGTGATTTATGTCGGAGAGTGTTTTGCCTATGTTCTCCTCTTGGAGTTTTATAGTTTCTGGTCTTACATTTAGATCTTTAATCCATTTTGAGTTTATTTTTGTGTATGGTGTTAGAAAGTGCTCTAGTTTCATTCTTTTACAAGTGGTTGACCAGTTTTCCCAGCACCACTTGTTAAAGAGGTTGTCTTTTTTCCATTGTATATCCTTGCCTCCTTTGTCGAAGATAAGGTGTCCATAGGTTCGTGGATTTATCTCTGGGCTTTCTATTCTGTTCCATTCATCTATATTTCTGTCTTTGTGCCAGTACCATACTGTGTCTCATTTATTGCATTATTCATTTTTCATTGACTCTTTTTTTATTTCTTCTAAGTCCTTGTTAAACATTTCTTGTATCTTCTCAATCCTTGTCTCCAGGCTATTTATCTGTAACTCTAGTTTGTTTTCAATATTTTGGATCACTTTTATTATCATTATTCTAAATTCTTTTTCATGTAGATTCCTTATCTCCTCCTCTTTTGTTTGGCTTGGTGGGTATTTTTCATGTTCCTTTACCTGCTGGGTATTTCTCTGCCTTTTCATCTTATTTAGATTGATGTGTTTTGGGTGGCCTTTCTGTATTCTGGTAGTCTGTGGCTCCTTTTTATTGTGGAGGTTTCTCCCAGTGGGTGGGGCTGGATGTTTGGCTTGTCAAGGTTTCCTGGTTAGGGAAGCTTGCATAGGTGTTCTGGTGGGTGGAGCTGGATTTCTTCTCTCTGGAATGCTATGGAGTGTCCAGTAGTGAGTTTTGAGATGGGTCTATGGGTTTGGTGTGACTTTGGGCAGCCTGTATATTGACACTCAGGGCTATGTTCCTGCGTTGCTGGAGAATTTGCGTGGTATGTCTTGCTCTGGAACTTATTGGCTCTTGGGTGGTGGTTGGTTTCAGTGTAGGTATGGAGGCTTTTGGATGATCTCTTATTAATTAAGGTTCCCTGTGGTCAGGAGTTCTCTGGTGTTCTCAGGTTTTGGGCTTAAACATCTTGCCTCTGGCTTTCAGTCTTATTCTTCCAGTAGCCTCAAGACTTCTCCAACTATTCAGCACTGATAATAAAACTTCTAGGTTAATGGTGAAAGGATTCTCTACAGTGAGGGACACCCAGAGAGGTTCACAGAGTTACATGAAGAAGAGGAGAGGGAGGAAGGAGATACAGGTGAGCAGGAGGAGAAAAAGGGGGATTCAAGAGAGGAGAGACAGATCTAGGCAGTACTCTGTTCTCTAAGTGTTCTCTGCAGCCCAGAACACCCACAGAGATTCACAGAATTGGATTGAGAAGAGAAGGGGGAGGGAGGAAATAGAGGTGATCTGGGGGAGAAAAAGGAGAGTCAAAAGGGGGAGAGAGTGAATAAACCAGTTATCACACTCCTGAGTAAAAATGGGTACTGTAGGTTGGATTCTTAAATGTCCAAAATTAATATCAAATACTGAAAAACAAAGATTAAAAATCTAGAGTAGAGGTTAGACTCTTAAAAGCACAATATTAAAAAACAAGAAAAACAAAAAATTTAAGAAATATATATGAAGTTCGCTTTAAAAACAGGGTCCCTTTTTCCCCAAGGTTATAGTGGGTTATAAAAATGAAAATTAAGGACTAATAGAGGAGTAATAGAGGACTTAAAAAAAATGAAAGAAAAAAAATTTTAATTAAAAAAAATAGTAAAAATACGTCTAGGAATTTCTCTGGAGCTCTTGCAGGCAGTGTGGGTTCGTTTCAGTTTCAGATAGCTCCTTGTTCCAGCTTACACTTCTCAGTATCTATAGGCCCCTTCCACTGTAATCGGTGTTAACTACAGGGATTTTAATCTCTTGCACCTGTCACTTCTGAAGCGGTTCCCTTTGTTTATTTGGCTTCTGTTTGCGGGTCTCTACAGTGTCTAATTTCCGCCCTGACACAAGTGGGCGGAGGTGGTCTCTTGTTTAGGTTTGCTTGCTCAGTTGTGCTGTGGGGAGGAAGGGGCACTGCAGACAAATATCACTGGCGTGTGTGGGGAGAACTAGCAGTGTTCCAGTCACACTGGGTTTGCCCCCGCTCACGGCGCGTGTGTTTTCCCCATCTACACTGCTCAGGCTCCAGGCTGCTCTACAGGGAGCAGGCCCTGAATTGCGTGCACTTCCCAGGCCTAAGCTGCTCAGGTTCAGGTTTTCGGGTACTCCACAAAGATGCAGACTCGGTTGGGTCTGCCTTTTGTGCCTTCCCCAGTCGGAGCAACTCAGGCAACCAGGAGCTTGACAAGCACACTCTCCCCAGGTGCAGTGCGCCTTATCCCCTCCGAGGTCCCAGCCTCAGTTTCCGGGCGTGCGGGTCGGGTGCGCCTGTGTCTCTTCTGGGAAGCTGATTTCTGGCTGCGACCCTCCCGGCGGATGTCAACCATCCATAATCTCATGAAGTCTTTGGTTAGAGACTGGAAGCCTGTTTGCAGTTTGGTAGGAGATGCCGTCTCTGGGGCCGAGTTTGCCCCTTTTCCCTCCCCCGCCTCCTGCCTCCAGCAGGGGATGGGCCAGTCCACAGCCGGCTAGGTCTTCTGTGGTATTTGCTCAGTCCTTTGTTCTGGGAATGGGTGGGTAGTGCCTAAATTTAGGGCTTTTCCCAGGTTAATTCTCTTTCTCTTGCTATCCCACAGTGTAAGTTGCTATCGTTACCTCCCTCAGATTGCCCTCAGGGCTTTCAGACCCGGTTCTTACCCTAAGCAATATCGCCCACTCCTCTCCGTTCAGGCCCCACTTGCTGGTGGCGGATGTGAGCGTCTGGGGTACTTTTCTGCTGGGAGTTGTTTTTAGGCATGTAATCTGTGGGTTTTATTTATTTTTCCTCCCATTTAGGTTGCCCTCCGAGATTCGAAAACTTCCCCTAGACCCGCCAGTGAGAGGGTTTCCTGGTGTTTGGAAACTTTCTCTGTTAAGACTCCCTTCCCAGGACGGATCTCCGTCCCTAACTCTATTGTCTCTCTTTTTATCTTTTATATTTTGTCCTACCTCCTTTCTAAGACAATGGGCTGCTTTTCTGGGTGTCTGATGTCCTCTGCTAGCTATCAGAAGTTGTTTTGTGGAGTTTGCTCAGTGTTCAAATAATCTTTCAATGAATTTGTGGGGGAGAAAGTGGTCTCCCCGTCCTATTCCTCTGCCATCTTAGCTCCCTCTCCTCCTCTTCACTTTTTGCCATAAGGGTGGTATCATCTGCATATCTGAGGTTATTGATATTTCTCCTGGCAATCTTGAGGTTAGTCTCTCAAAAATACAATATTAAAAGTACAAAACAAAAGCAACCACAAAAAGTATAAAAAATATATATATGAATTTTGCTTTAAAAATAGGGTCTTTTTTTGCAAGGTAATAGGTTATAAAAATGAAAATTAAAGGAGTAATAAAGAACTTAAATATAAAAACATTAAAAATGATAATAGTAAAAATATATCTAGGAATTTCTCTGGAGCTTTTGTGGGCAGTGTGGGGTCAGTTCAGTTTCAGATAGTTCCTTGTTTCAGCTTATACTTCTTCTCAAGGTCTATAGGCCCCTTCCAATGCTTAGTCAATGTTAACTACAGGGTTTTAAATCTGTTCCACCTGTCACTTCTGGAGCGGTTCCCTCTTCTTTGTTTATTTTGGTTTCCTCTGTTTGCAAGTCTGTTCAGTATCTAATTTCCAGCCTGATACAAGGGGTGAAGATAGTCACTTATTTAGGCTCACTTGTTCAGGTGTGTTCTTGGGAGGGAGGAACACTGCCAACAAACATCACTGACTTGTGTGGGGAGCGCTTGCAGTGTATGGATCACGCTGGGTTTGCCCTAGCTCAAGGCAGCATATTCTTTCCAGGTCTACACTGCTTAGGGTCCACGTTGCTCTGCAGGGGTACTGTTCAAAGCAGGTGCTGCGTTTTGTGCACTTCCCAAGTCTAAGCTGCTCAGATTCAGGTTCTTGGACTCCGCAAGGGCACAGACTTGATTGGGCGTCCGTTTTGTGCCCTTCCCAGGTCTGAGCAGCTCAGGCAACCAGGTTCTTGGTGAGCACACTGTCCCAGGTGGGCCGTGCATCTCAATCACCTCCCCAGTCCTGGCCACTCACTTTCCTGGGTGCACCACGAGAGCGCCATCTCAGGTGTGCCGTGTATCTCTTCTGGGGAGCTGACCTCTGGCTGCGACCCTCCTGGCAGATGTTAACCGTCCAGGTTCCCAGGAAGATGTGGTTAGAACTGGGAGCCTGCTCACAGTTTGGTGGAGGATGCTGGTCTCTGGAGCCTAGATTGCTCCTTGCCTTCCAGCTCTGGCTGTTGCACGCCTGCTTCTCTGCCTTCATTGGTGGGGATGGGCCTGTATGCAACCGGCTGGCTCTCCTTTGGTATTCACTCAATCCTTTGTTCTGTGAGCAGGGCAGGCTGCACATTAGGTTAGAGCCTTTCACGGGAAAGCTCTCTTTTTTATATTCTCTCTCTCTCTGGCTATCCCACAGTTTCGTTGCTCTCTCACGTTAGCTCCCTCAGATTGTCCTCAGGGCGTTCAGGCCAGGTCCTTATCCTAAAGCATGCAGCCTGCACCTCCTTGTCCAGCCCCTGCTTGCTGGTGGTGGACGTGAGCATCTGGGCTACTTCCTTGCTGGGAGTTGCGGTTAGGCGCGTATTCTGTTTTTTTTTTTTCCCCCTCCCGGTTGTGTTGCTCTCTGAGACTCCAAAACTTCCCACAGACCTGCCCGTGAGAGGGTTTCCTGCTGTGTGGAAACTTTTCTTCCTTCACAACTCCCTCCCCAGGATGGGTCTCCATCCTTAACTCTTTTGTCTCTCTTTTTGTCTTTTATATTTTGTCCTACCTCCTTTTGAAGAGAATGGGCTGCCTTTCTGGGTGCCTGGTGTCCTCCGCCAGCATTCAGAAGTTGTTTTGTGGAAGTTGCTCAGCATTCAGATGATCTTTTGATGAATTTGTGGGGAAGAAAGTGGTCTTCCTGTCCTATCCCTCCACCATCTTGGGACTGTCCCCTTATTTATATTTTTATTGAAGTACCATTGATTTAAAATGTTGCATTAGCTTCAGGTATACAGCAAAGTGATTCAGCTATATATATATGTGTATATGTATATATTCAGCTATGTATAAGTATATATATTCCTTTTCGGATTCTTGTTCCTTATAGATTATTATTAAAATGTTGAGTATAGTTCCCTGTACTATACGGTAGGTCTTTGTTGATTGTCTATTTATATATAGTAGAGTGCATAGTTTAATCCAAAACTACTTTTTATTTAAAATTTTAGAACTCATTGTTTTAAATTCCACCTTTGTTTCTTTTGTTAAATATATTTTTAAATGGAGCACAATTACTTTATAATGTTGTATTGATTTCTGCCATAAAACAAGGAGAATCAGCCATAAGTATACATATATTCCCTCTCTCTTGAGCATCCCTCCTACCCTCACCACATCCCACCACTCTAGGTTGTTAAAGAGCATCAGGCTGATGTGGATGAACCTAGAACCTGTTATACAGAGTAAAGTAAGTAAGAAAGAGAAAAGCAAATATATTAACACACATATATGGAATCTACTGATGAATCTATTTGCAGGGCAGGAATAGAGATATAGACATAGAGAATGGACTTATGGACACAGAGGGGGAAGGGAAGGGTGAGATGATTGGAAGAGTAGGATTGACGTATATATACTAGCATGTGTAAAGTAGATAGCTAGTATATAGCTATACTGCTGTATAGCATGGGGAGCTCAGCTCAGTGCTACTGGCCTTCTGCACAAGTTCTTCCAATAATTTATGCATGCAAGGCACTAACTTCTTCTAGTGCTATTGAAGGCTGAACAAAATAGCTTTTACAGCCTTTGGGACTGCCATACAAGTGATACAGTCAACCCAAAGTTGCCACATCAGTGTAAAGTGATGTAAGTATGGGCATTACAAGAAAACATTGCTTGGATTTTTAGCTTTCTTGTCATCCTCCAGTGGCAGGTATCATGAAAAACATGATGGACTTTTAAGGGCTAGTGAGAGAACGTGGAGGGCAGTGGTCCTTCAAGCGGTCAAAAATACTGCCCGTGGTTTAGATTATATTAAATTCATGTCTTTATGGCATAACTCAACAATATTTAAATTTACAACAAATGAGGAGCTCAACCACAGAGACATTTCTATCTCTGCTTGTGTATGTATCCCCACCAGACATAACCCAATTATTGTTTTCACTAACATGAAAACACAGGCACTGCTATGCATAGAAAAGAAACATTCACCTGGTACTTTTATCTTTTCTTTCTTCCTCATAGAAAATCCAGAGCTTAGGCACCTCCTTCTTGATCCTGATAAGAACCTGATGTGGATCAATGATTCTGAAACCATCCTTAGCCTGTGTTCATCATCATCTAGCATAAGCCAAGCAAAGTATCCACCGCTTTCTGGAGAAGGAGGTGACCTTATATGCCATCCATGTACTTTGGTCCACTGAAGACACCATGGAAGCCAAGAGGTGGACCTAAACCACTCCCTGAACAGGTAACACCATATGAATACCCAGGGACAAGTCAGGTCCCCTACAGCTGGGTGCAGGTGACCTCCAAGTTTAAGCCATACCCTATTATTATGCCCCGTCTCACCTGAGAATTTCCTACACTTGCCAGTGTTGACTCCATGTATATTGGTGGTTCACCCAGGCCTAGTAATGTACACTTCTGTTGACAAGGTCTGTCTGGACACTGTACCACACACATATAACAGGGAGTCTTATAACACAAGTCAGATTGGAGACAATGGGAACCAGGCTGTTGTCTGTTCAGGCTGGTCAGTCTTACTACCATGACCCCAGATACCACCATTGAGGCTAGACCTTTTCCTGTCTCCTACTAGAGCAACACACATTCTGGCTAAACCAGACTCTTTGGATACAGCTTATGACTCAAAGATGCCTTGTAAACCCTCAGAGCCAGTTTTGACCTAGGATCAAATGAGACACACTGTTATTAAGTAGTGTCTTTAATCACATCGAGCCACTGTCTCTTGAGTCTTATTTGAGGAATGCCCAGAGACAGCATGCACCCAGTATTACAGCCAGGATGCTTGTGGTCAGTGCAGTCATATTAAAAGTGCAGTAACGCAGAGCCATACTAACAAAGTCTATGGGATTACAATCAGATAAAATTATAGCTCTTAGTAATCCCTGGCATAATGATGAATATAAACCCTGCCAAAACATATACCTTTACAACTAATTGGTTTCTTTTTTATTTGTTATAATGATTTTTTCTTTATGTAGTGCAAGTCCCATTTATTGAAGCTTGCACTGGAAAAAATTGCACTAAGTGACCGAGCACAGCTTACCATGAATTTCCTTCCTGTTTGGGAACTTATATTTTAAATATATATACCCACACTTTATATACATATAAAGGAATGTATGCAACATAATACTCAGGAAAAGCCATGTCTAAAGAGTCAGGAGCTTCATCCAGTTTGGGAATTCTTTCCTAACCTAACTCTTTTCCAATACAAACTTCCAGATTTACATCACATTCAGTGGGAGGTGGCTCTTCAACAGCTGCAGCACTTACTGCCCACAGGAAACAATCATAGCTTTTGGGTGTGACAGCAAAGACAGTTCTCATGAAAACATATTTGATTCCATGGAGAAATCTAACCACAGTCATGTGGGAATTTTTCCATTCAAAATGACGGCTGAAGTGAAGTGTTAGTCGCCCTGTTGTATCTGACTCTTTGCGACCCCATGGACTCACATTAACAAAATCACACATAAATTTGCATGCATATTTATTCATACAGGGGGATGTTCTAATATTCCCTGTCTCACAGCAACATGCTGGCATTTATGAACACACATATTTATCACACACATGTTCACAAATTCATGGACACACTTAAACATATGTACTCAAAGCTTCATGTTTACATATATGACAGTGATCATTCATTCATCTGCCAAATATAATCACATACACAAAGTCATTCACACATTCTGTCATACATTGACACACTATCATCCTCCATCACAAATATAGTTTTACATGGTCACACACATTGAGACATTCACTCACACACACACACTATATACTTGATGTTAATGTGCTCACACACTTAATAATCTTACACACACAAACATGCTACAGATTTATTCACATATATAGCTGCTCTCACATAAAATTGTTTTTACACATGTCCATTCTCACTCTCCCATTAAAATGCTCACATATGTGAATACCCACCGTTCATTCACTAAGATACTCAAGAATTCATACAAACACAAACTCACATATATACACATGTTCACACATCATTCAGTTGCATGAGTTTGCTCAGAAAATCACTTACACACTGGCAGATGTGTATTTTCTTTCATGTACACACCCACATATTCAATTATACATGTGCATTAACATACAAAAAATACGTATACTGTTACTTACAAATATATTCTCACCTTATCATGCTACTCATACAATCAACCATGAATATCTTTACACATATATACACACACAAACACACTATCCCATACAAACAAATATCACACATTTACATATTTACACCCTCAAGTGAGGACACGCTTGTACAGTTATTCACTCTTTTTTTTGAGGCAAGGAAAGCAACTTTATTCAGAAAGCAGCTGATGGAGAAGATGGCAGGCTAGCACCTCAAAATAACCATCTTGTGGGTGTCTGGATGCCAGGTTCTTTTATAGATCAGAGAGAAAGAAGCAGTGAGGAACTAAAGACAAAAGGCAGAATAGAGAGTAAGAGGCAGTGGGGACGTACAGTCATGCAAAACGTCTCCAAGGGAATGGCCAGTCTTTGGAAGGGGTATGTGAATCTCTGTTTACAGATGGGAAGGGACAAATTACCTTTCTATGAGCTGAACAAAAGCAGTTTAGTTTACAGTCAAGCAGAGGGACAGGGTCCTCTGAGACAAGCTATTAAGTATGATTATAATAACAAAAGCAACGAAAAGCAAGTCAAAGAAACAGTTTCCAATATGGATTGAGAATTGACTTCCTCCCTGCAACAGTGTCACAGTCTCTCCCACAGTCTTGTGGAAAAAAGGGGTGCTGACCATTCTGCTTAGTCAGATGGATCTTTCTGGGAGTGTCTGCCATTTTTGCCAGTGTTTTAAACATTGAGATTTGTCTTCTTTTTTTCCCTCTTTTGGAGTGTCTTATTTCACACCTGTAGACTTAGAAATACTGAACTTCAGATCCATGAGACAGCATCTCAAGTTAGGAAATTTAGCACTTTTCTATGTGGGAAGATGCAAAAGTCAGGGCTCACTAAAATTATTTCCTTGGTATGTACCTCAGTCATCTGGGGCCTGTAATCCTGCATTCTCAGTTTCCTCAGGGTTCACCATAGGGAGTGGTTGTAGTGTGATGACTGCCAGGTGGCAGGCATTCCCACTCACTGGGGCTCACTGGCTCACATTGAAGGACACGGATTCCATTCCTCAGGTCTTCCCTTCTTGGTCATTGTTAGGTAGTTAGAATAGGGAAAAGGAGTCCAAAATGGCGGTGGCTAAAAAGACAAGGAAGGGAAACCTTGCAAAATAGAACAGAGGAAGGTCAAAGGAAGGTCCGGACGGGTGGGGACTTCAGGTAGACAGCACTCCTGCCCAATTTTTGCAAGGCGGCCCAGGGGGAAGAAAAACATTATAAAGAGCCAAAGGGGTCTCGCTCTCTTTCTCTTCTCTCTCCCATGCATGCATACGCTCTTCTCTCTCTCTCTCTTCCCTCTCCTCTCTTCACTCTCCCATGCGTGCGTTTGCTTCCTCTCTCTCTCTCTCTGCCCCCTGCCCACGCGATGGGGTGCTTTTCTCTTTGCGTCTTTGGTCCACGTGCCCTCAACGCCTCGAAGATGGATTTTACTATATCTAATATAGCTGTAAACTGAGCTGTAACATGATTATTTTAAGAGCTATAACACGGTCTGTCCAAGACCCGAGAGTTGTGACCCGCTGAGGGGGCTTTAATATCTGTCACTCCAAATCTTTGTTGTGACGAGACAAAGAACCAAGGAGCATACGCTTGCCTGACAGTCATGAATGACCATTATCTGGGAAACATTATGTGATCAACCTTTGTCCTGCAGTGCTGGGAGGCTCATCCTAGTTCAGGCAAACATTCTTGATATGCCACTCCAGGTGTTAAGTTTTGGACCAGGCCCCATCAATAATTAAAAATTCTCTGGATTTTAACTGCAATCTAGGAGACATTTCCCTTGTTGCCTTTTCCCTAGAATCATACTACTGCATGATTATTTTATGTTACAAATGTGATTTCTTCAAAACATTTAGCCATATAAGTTTTGTTGTAGGCCTAATTACACATTGGTTACTGCATGATACAATAATCTTATAAATTAAACAGGATATAAGTAATGCAGACAATGACATAGTAGAGCAGGGAGACCCAAGGCACAATTGGAAAACAAAGAACAAATTTAAACAGTGATTAATATAACTAGTTATAATCCAGTTGCAATAATAAAGTGACTAAAGGAGCCATAAGTGATTTAATGAGCTATCTGCAGTTTTGTTTTACTGGCCATGCACACTCATGCATGGCTTAATCTTTGAGACAAACATATGTTACTCTCAGGATCAACCAGGTAGAGAGAAAAAGATAAATATTCCAAATAGCATAATCTACCAAATTATTACAAGTCATATTTAATTGAAAGAGAAGGTTTTTCTTACACCTGGAAAACAGATTTCAACCAATAGTGCTTTTGGATAGAAACCATAAAAATTGCAACCATATTTACCAGTTTACTTAGTTCTATGTAAGCCCTGGGTGTTCATTGGAAGGACTGATGCTGACGCTGAAACTCCAATACTTTGGCCACCTTATGCGAAGAGTTGACTCATTGGAAAAGACCCTGATGCTAGGAGGGATTGGGGGCAGGAGGAGAAGGGGACAACAGAGGATGAGATGGCTGGATGGCATCACCAACTCGATGGGCATGAGTTTGAGTAAACTCCAGGAGTTTGTGATGGACAGGGAGGCCTGGTGTGCTGCGATTCATGGGGTCACAAAGAGTCGGACACGACTGAGCGACTGAACTGAACTGAACTGAACTGAACTGAATCCTTTTTGTTAACAGCTTTATGAAGTCATAGCGTTTCTCAATAGAATTCTTCGATTTTTTACTCAGTTTACTATTATGTTTTGAAATTCAGAAACCTGTAGTTCTTTTTATAAATCTTCTTAAAGAGGAGGCATTTTTACAAAGGCATCTTAAACAAATTTCCCCTCACACATAGACACATGTACTCAGAAACACATGCTAATGCTCAACAGTCACACATATGATCTTAATCACATATATAGTCACAGTAAATATGTAAATTTATTCATATGTTAATTCCCCAGACTGCCTGGTTCCACATATGAGCATACATGTTCTCTACAGAAATTATTCTGCTCACATATTACATACTCACACATTCACTTGCATACAAGTTCACTGACATAGTCAAACACACCCATACAACAGTTATCTGACAGATAAATAATACTCATATATTGACTCAAAGGCATGAAAGAAGATACTTGTATACTCTGACACTCATAAAATTTGTTTACACATGTATTCACTCAAACTGGCTCACACATTAATTTACAGGGGCATAGTTATAATACCACTCATACATAAGACATTCATGTGTCACAGGTATACACACATGCTTTCATACATGCATGCACACGCAAATAGAAACATGCTTACACATTCACTTGTGAATGAACATGCTTCCAAACACACATATATTCACTCAAAGAAATACATTCTTCCATTAAGAAGCTCAAATTAATAAACACACTTGCAACAATCACTCACAGACATAAAAATGATGGAACATCTATTCACTCGAAAAAATGTGATCACAAATTTATCCCAAGATAAAGACATACGCTCACTTTCACAGATCCTGCACATGTATATACTCTCAAATCCTTCACACATGCAAATGAACACAAACAGAAACATACCCATTTTCATTACAAATAAACATTTTCACACTCATGAAGCTCACATATTCATACACACACACACAGAAGTATTTGCTCAAATGTTTACTCATACATTAGTGAAAGGTTGTTGCTGAACCACAAAAGATGCTGGGATTCTTGGCCTCCGGAGGAGAAGAATTCAATCCGGAGCCATAGAGGAGGCTTGATCGCGCAGAGCTTTTGTGTAATAAAGTTTTATTAAAGTATAAAAGAGATAGAGAAAGCTTCTGACAGAGACATCAGAAGGGGGCAGAAAGAGTGCCCCCCCTGCCAGTGTTAGCAAGGGAGTTATATACTCTCCAATTAGTTATTACAGTGAATCAAAAGAATATCTGGAGGTTGCAAAGATCTTACTAGACCTACTCCCACAATCCACATTTCAAGATAACAGGATTAGCCATAAGGCCCTCAGGAAGGAGAAACTGTCCTCAAGCAGGATACATTGTTGCTATATAATCCTTAGTACATAGTCCAAACCTAGTTGTTTGTTGTGTAATCATCAGTTCCAGGCTTAAAGATAAAAACGTTTTATGTGACTAAGACTAAGGAATGTAGAGGGAAAAAAAAAACATTTGTCCTCTTCTCTTCCTTGAGAATTCCAGACCCCTCTCTCCTTGGGGACCCCCGGACTTCTTATCAACCTACCTAGGAATTGACTCTCTCATTAGCAACCCCATGCAGACTAGTATGCTTACACATTAACTCATCCACACAAGCAAACATCCATGTACAAATTAAAAAATTTAGTCATACACAAGAATTGGTATAAATATGTATAAAGTGCTCAAATATACTAACAACACACTTAACCATGAATGTAGCTCACTCATCAATTTCAGACATGCACACACATTTATTCACTGACATGATCATTCTCTTAGGTTACTCACTAATGGATACACTTATATACTCACATATGCATGTTCATTCTCTCATTCAAACAAATATACTCCAACCACCATTTACACACATGAAATGCTCATACATTTACACACCGAAATATGCTCATATTACCACATACTCACTCATATATATCGACACTCATATATATACTCATGTGTGTTCTTTAGTTTATGCTCACACACATTCACATATTCACTTAGAAACAAACATGGGTTAAAATTCACTTGAACACAGTCATTTACACATATTCACATACCCTGTCCCTAATGCATATCAACATACTGTGTATATAACTTGATTACCATTCACTCATACATGTATGTGTATTCAAACATACAAGTAAACTTAGAAATTTACTCAAACACAAAATTGATAATATAAATGCACATGCAGTGTCACTAATGATAACATTCTCACAATTCACTCGCTGAAAAGGGCATATAACAGATTAACTCATAGGCACATACATAGTCTCATATATTCTCTCTCTTATACAGACATGCTTGAAAATTCACTCACATGAGCATGATAATGCATTCATTCACTCACATGAACACACTCACAAAATCACTGACACACTAGACAGAGTCGTTTGTACTTACATGTACAGACTCACACTTCAACTTCCAAAAAATAACGTGATCATAAATGGAGCATGCTCATGTGTTCACTTGTACATGAAACTGCTCATACTTACAAATGCTTATACAATCACTACATAAATACACTCACACATGAACATGCTTATAAGATGAGCCCCATTCACTCACTGAATGCTTACAAATTTACTAACACACATGGACACACTTACATCCACATGTTCACATGTTCAATCCCACAGACTTACTCACACATTAATTTGCTTACATAAACATACCCACAGATTCATTCACACACATAGAACACACTCATACATGCTCATGTTCACTCACTGATACTTTCTGTCATTAATGTATATAAACACACATACAAATAAAGACATGTATTCAGTCACACATGTGAATCCCCATCTCAACATGATTATACACTCTAGTGCTAACACATTGAATCACACACATGTATTTAAAAACTCATTCACATATATACTCTTACATATAATGGTTTATACAAATCACATGTCCAGTCTAAATTCTATATTTACATACTTGTGCACAAACATCTGTGTGTTCTCTCACACACACATACCTACTGTCACTAATGCATATACTTACAAATTTCCTAAAACAAATTCATGCTGATATGCAGACATAACACATTCACTAACAGATACATCCTAAATTCTTACACACGAGTAGATTCATGGATGCTACCACAAATGCACACATTCTCTCATTCACATGAATATGTTCACAAATTTATTCACATGTAAGACACACTCAGTATCTCACATGAACACAAAAATCCTTACAAATTCACTTGTGAACACACTAACCCATGATCTTACCTTTTCTTTCAACACACTCACACATGTGGACACACTCACACATTTCCACACATGAACATGCTGGTACTTTCACACAGAGAGACTGATACACTCACATTCACTCACACATGAATGAGCGCACACACAGACATACTTGCATATTCATGGAAACAAATGTGCTCACACATATAGTTACAATTTACCCAGATGTCAAGTTCACATGTTAACATGAATGGTCATAGACACATGTACATGTATATCAACTCAGTCACATACAAAAACATGCTCACATGCCATCAGACACAGTGACCCACACTCAGTCACTTGCACACAGATAGGCTCACATACATTCATACCAACACATCTACTCACATACATGAACACTCTGAAAATATCAGTCATACATTCATTCCCACTTGCACATGAATGTACACCTACAGACAATCACTCCCACATGAACACACTCATGCATTCAGTCACACATAGGAGCACATTCTTACATTCATTCACACAAATGAACATACTCACATTAACATGCTTAGATGTGCAAACATGCACACACATTCAGTCACATCTAGATACACTCACATCCAATCACAGGATGTTCATACAGTCATATAAGCTAAGACATTGACATTAAATGACATGAACATGCTCACATGAAACTGATTCTATATTCCTTAACATGAAAGTGCCCATATGTTAATCCATACATGACTGCCATCACATACATGACCACACACACACATTACCACACATTTCAGTATATTCACACAAATACTTACATGTTCATTCAGACATAAACCATATTCAAACATGTGCCTAATGAACATATTCATATTTTAATATGTTCAAACACACAAAAACCTCTCAAGTTTATTTACACAAAGGAAAATTTGACATATGTGTACATAATCATGTTCAGTCACACACATATACTCACTTAGATACTCATGAACAGATGAAGACCTAAATACATAGACAAACAGAAATAAACATATTGATATATGAACTTGCTCACAAATGAATTCATGTGCACAGGCACACCCACATACACTTACAACTTCACTTAAAATTGTACATCATGCTCATGTATATAACCTTGCTTATACATTCAGTTGCACTAATGAAAAATACATTAATACCTTCATGTGCACCAACTTACTCATGCCTTAATTTACACACATGAACATGCTCACATATATACAAATACACACTCACATATAAATGAACACACAAATTCATGTTTTCACAAATACAAGCTTTAACATTTGCACGTTCACATGCTCATACCACAAATGTCTTCACATCATCACTTCCGCACAAGGAACACACATTTAGTCATACACAAGCATCATCACATTCTCTCACAGAAAAGAACACATATATTACCATGCCCCTACATACAAGCATGCTTATATACTCATTAACACACACATGTTGCTATATTCACTTAACATTGCATTTCAATATGCACACACAGATGTGTGTATGTGTGTGTGTATACTCATGCATTTACTGACAAACTTGTTTGCACATTTTGCACAAGAAAAAATGTAGAAAAACAGAAATATAAAGCATACATTCACTCATAGTCATGAACATACATGATATGCTTACATTTTCATTCAAACACAGAAACATGATCAGATGTATATACTCACACAGTAATTTGCACACAGAGATGAACAAGTGCACATATACATACAGTGAACCTGATCACAAACTCACAAGTACACTCATTAACAGTCATGTACATGCATATTATCAACATTTACACATACACATACACTCATGCAATGACTCAAAAGCAGATGTACACATTAAGAATCTGACACAAATGAACATGGTTACACATTCACTCACAGGTGGACATGCTACCAGCATGAACATGCTTACAAATTCACTCATATGTATGAACACACAAACACACAAAAACACATTAACACACTGACATATGAACAGGCTCGATTCACTCGTACACAAAGAGATGCTCACATACTTCCACAGGTTACACATTCACTCAAATGAACGTGCTCACAGATTTATTTCTATTCATAGACACTCTGTGGTTCCCAGGTGTTGCAGTGGTAAAGGACCTACCTGCCAGTGAAGAAGATGCAAGAGACACTGATTTGATCCTTGGGTTGGGAAGATTCCCTGGAGAAGGAAATGGGAACTCACTCCAGTACTCTTACCTGGAAAATTCCATGGATCAGAGGAGCCTGGTAGGCTGCATGGAGTCACAAATAGTCAGACAGGACTGAGGAATGAGCACACACACATAAACACACTGACACATGGACATATTCAAATACAGATATACTCAAGTTAACATGGTTATACATTCACTCACATACTTGAATATACCTCACGTACACTGTGTCACTCATACATTTACTTACATGCATGAGCATACTCATCCTAAAGTTGTTCACACAGTCATGTGTACAGACACTGTGACACATACAAGTATGGTTACAAATTCCTTCATACACATAGACACCCTGACATCTAATAAATTTCACATAGACATGCTCACAGATACTTTGTGGTGACTAGCCACTCAAATCAACAGCATATTCTTCATATTTACACATTCACAGATTCACTAAGATACAAGAAACGCTCATATACATGCACACAAGACTTAAATTCTCTAATACTGGAGCATATTCACAGACTGAAAACATATTCACCAATTTATTCATATATATAGACACATTTGGTCTTCCCTCATGGTTCAAATGGTAAAGAATGTGCCTGCAATGCAGGAGACCTGGGTTCAATCCCTGGCTTGGGAATATCCCCTGGACAAGGGAATGCCTACCCACTCCAGTATTCTAACCTGGAGAATTCCATGGACAATGGAGCCTTGTGGGCCACAGTCCATGGGGCCAGAAAGAGTCAGATGCATCTGAGCAACTAACACATTCACTTTCATAACGTGCTCCATCATTTACTTTTATAGATACACTCATGTAGCCATACACATTCCCTTATACAAAATGCTCACATGTCCACTAAGACATGAAATGCTTACAAATTCATTCACAGACAGACACATATATGCTCACAACAATACACTCAGATGCCCTTATATATGCATATTAATATATTCAGAAAGAGGAGCATTTTCATGTATTTATGTGAATACAAATTTTCTCACAGGCATCACAAAGCTTATACCTACACACACAGATGACTCACATAAAAACACAAACACATACTCATATAATTTCCACAAAAATACTCACACATTAACAAGCTTACACAAATGAACAGTTACATACTCACTCATGCAAATTCCTTACATATACATTCCCTCAAACTAGCTCACACATTCACTTACACACATTCAAATATGATCCCAGTCATATACAATTCCCCATGTAGAAGATACAAACAGCATCATACTTATATTCTCACAGGTGAATATGCTCACACTTACCATGAAGTTCCACATTTATACACGTGGAAGTATTCAAGTGTACTTATATGCACACACTCGGAAATTAACTCACAGAAATACACTCCACTTTCACATGATCAAAAACAGGCATTCATCTCACATACATGAATATGCTAATATTCATGCAAACTGTCATACATTCACTCATTCATATGAAAAGTTCCATTTACTTCAACACACAAACTCATTTGAATAGGCTTCTATGCTCATTCTCACACATGTGGTTATATACATGCACAAGGTCACACTGACTGGCACAAACATGCTCTCACACTTGTTCACTCATAATAACTGCTCACACATTCACTTGAATGTGATGACAAATTAAATCACAGTTATACTTACATCCATACACTCATAGTCACTCACATACACATTAACATGCTCAGAAGTAGGAATGTGCTCACACTCACCAAGACACTCTCACATTCACTCACAATCACACGAAATTCATTCAAGTATACTAATGTAGTTGAGTTTTGAGTGATGCAAGGGTTAGGGGTTCTGACCATGTGAATATGAATATATTTAACATATAATCTGCCATCACAATATAATGTTTCTGTGAATCCAGGGTTTTGTATGCATGGATTCAACTGATCATATATTGTGTAGTACTGTAGTATTTGCTATTGAAGAAATCTGCATGTAAGTGGACCTGCACTGTTCAAACCCTATTGTTTAAGAGTCAGATGTACTTTTAAAATATCATACAGGGGAATTCTTTGGTAGTCCAGTGGTTAGTACTCAGCAGTATCACTGCTGTGGCCCCATGTTCATTACCTGGCTGGGGAACTAAGATCCTGCAACCTGCACAACATATGTGTGAAAGTCGCTCAGTTGAGTCTAATTCTTTGTGATCCCATGAACTGTAGCCCTTCAGGCTCCTCTGTCCAATGGATTTTCCAGGCAGGAATACTGGAGTGGGTTGCCATTTCCTTCTCTAGGAGATCTTCCAAACCCAGGGATCAAACCCGAGTGTTGCGCATTGCAGGCAGACTCTTTAACATTGGAGCCACCAGGGAAGCCCAACATGCCCCCCCCAAATATCAGACAATTAAACAGGCTTAAATTTTTACACTCACACACAAACAAACATGGTAATATCCATGGATATGTCAGTTGTTCACTCATGCATGCACAAACATTTCCTTAATCACACAAATATTATCCTATTAACACACTCATACTTGAAGAGGCTCACCCATTCATTTTCCCACACAGACACTGCTATATAAAGGAACCAAAGATGGGCTCATTTTACTTCTTTTACAGCAGGCTGTAACCCATTAGCTGAAAAGCCAGTGAGCACCAAACTCAGTTTTTACATACCAATTGGTTTAAACATTGGGCTGGGTCAAAGAATTCGTTCAAATTTTCCATAATATCTTGCAGAAAAATCCGAACAAACTTTTTGGCCAGTCCAGTGTATTCCAAACAAGCAGATTTTAATCCATTTAGAGTACTTCCATGGTGGTTCAGTGGTAAGGAATCCGCCTGCCAGTGCAGGAGCTGCAAGAGACTCAGGTTGGATCACTGAGTCAGAAAGATCCCCAGAGGGAAATGAGAAACCACTTCAGTAGTCTGCCTGGGAAATCCCACAGACAGAGAAGCTGGGCAGACTACAGTCCATGGGGTTGCAAAAGAGAGTGACACAACTTAGCGATGAAGAGCAACAATGAAAATGTGAGGCTTTTTTCTGTACGAGTTGGGGCCAGAACACTGGAGCATTAGAGTGTGCTGCTCTCCAGGGGCTAATTGCCCTGAAGATTTGATGCACTGAACTGTGCCTTCTTTTCCCCTTCTATGATGTCAGCCAAGAACCCTCACTTCACCTTTGCCTCCCTTAGCTAAGGGAGGGGGGCAGACTGGGAGCCCAGTTTTCCATCCTGATGAGGCTCCAGAGCCCTATCATAAAATGCATTGGCTGACCCTTTTCCACCACTTTCAGAGGAGAGGCGTACTGATTTACTGGAAGCCCAAGGGTCTGGAAGTCACTCCCAGTCAACTATATCCTGATACCTCAAAGGTGTCCAGATCTTCCACGATTACCTTGGCAGTAAATTTACTCGTTTCAACCCACAAAGTAAGCTCTTGGGCATAAGTTCTTTTTTTTTTTTAATTAATTAATTAATTAATTTATTTTTTCAGTGGGTTTTGTCATACATTGACATGAATCAGCAATAGATTTACACGTATTCCCCATCCCGATCCCCCCTCCCACCCCCCTGTCCACCCGACTCCTCTGGGTCTTCCCAGTGCACCAGGCCCGAGCACTTGTCTCATGCATCCCACCTGGGCTGGTGACCTGTTTCACCATAGATAATATACATGCTGTTCTTTCGAAACATCCCACCCTCACCTTCTCCCACAGAGTTCAAAAGTCTGTTCTGTACTTCTGTGTCTCTAGGCATAAGTTCTTTAAAGGAAAAAGTAGATTTTGCATTTTTTACAGAGGGTAGTTGCAGGGTGAGATGCCCCACACCGCCAACCCCTCTCCAAGTTCTCAAGCTGCCACAGACCTGGAGCTGGGCCTGAGCCAGGAATGACAGCAGAGGCCAGAATGAGCAGAGAGTTTGGCAGTACCCATAAAGAGCAACAGTTATAACTGAACATGGAACAACTTACTAGTTCAAAATTGGGGAAGAAGCACACCAAGGCTGTAATCATCACACTGCTTGTTTAATTTATACACAGAGTACATGTGTGAAATGCCAGGCTGGATGAATCACAAACTGGAATTAAGACTGATGGGAGAAATATCAACAACCTCAGATATGAAGATGGTATCATTAATGGCAGAAAGTCTTGATGATGGTGAAAGAAGAGAGTGAAAATGCTGGTTTAAACTCATCATTCAAAAACCTAAGATCATGGCATCCAGTCCCATCACTTCACGGCACATAGATGAGGAAAAAGAAGAAACAGTGGTGATTTTTTTTCCCCTTTGGCTCCAGAATTATTGCAGACAGTGACTGCAGCCATGAAATTAAAAGATGCTCCTTGGAAGAAAGGCTATGAGAAACCTAGACAGTGTATTAAAAAGCAGAGACATTACTTTGCAGACAAAGGCCTGAGTAGCCAAAGCTGTGGTTCTTCCAGTAGTCATGTATGGGTGTTAGAGTTGGATCATAAATAAAGCTGAAAAAAAAAAAGAAAGAAAGCTGAGCACTGAAGAATTGATGCTTTTGAATTGTGGTGCTGGAGAGAATCTTGAGAGTCCCTTGAACAGAAAGGAGATCCAACTAGTCCATCCTAAAGGAAATCAACCCTGCATATTCATTGGAAGGACTGATGCTGAAGCTGGAGCTCCAATACTTTGGCCACCTGATGGGAAAAGCAGACTCATTGGAAAAGACCCTGATGCTGGGAATGACTGAGGACAGGAGGAGTAGGGGGTGACAGAGGATGAGATGGTTGGATGGCACCACTGACTCAATGGATGTGAGTTTGAGCAAACTCCAGGAGATAGTGAAGAACAGGGAATTTTGGCATGCTGGAGAAGGACATGGCAACCCACTCCAGTATTCTTGCCTGGAAAATCCCACAGACGGAGGAGCCTGGTAGGTTACAGTCCATGGGGTTGTGCAGAGTTGGACATGACTTAGCGACTTCACTTTCACTTTTCACTTTCACACATTGGAGAACGAAATGGCAACCCACTCCAGTATTCTTGCCTGGAGAATCCCAGGGACAGAGGAGCCTGGTGGGCTGCTGTCTATGGGGTCGCACAGAGTCAGACACGACGAAGTGACTTAGCAGCAGCTGCAGTCCATGAGGTCGCAGAGTTGTACACGACTTGGCAATTGCACAACAATATGTATAAATACAAATCCCCAGTCCTTTCCCTAGAAAAGCGACTCAGCATCAGAATGGGGACACCTCTTAGCCAAGAGACTTTGGTAATAGGTTGGACTCAGAAGTCATTTATGAATCTACCGTATGACCATCCCAATTGAGCAGCTTCAGGGAAATCACATATGTATAGGAGAAGGGAATCTATCTCTAAACAAACCTCATATTCAGCAGTTGGGAACCAACTCCTATTCCCAGAACTTTAATGAAGGTCTTGAGTTGAAAGTAGTTTCAGAACATGCATTGCTCTGTTCCTCCCAAATAAACTCTCTTGAAATGAAGGCAAGATCATGTGTTTAACCACCCAGTTAGCCAAGCAGTGAACACCACAGAGAAGGAAAAGGTGGAGGGTCTCCATCAGTGACAAACTTTATTTTCTTGGGCTGGAAAATCACTGCAGACATTGACTACAGCCATGAAAGTAAAAGACACTTGCTCCTTGCAGGAAAAGCTATGACAAACCTAGAGAGCATATGAAAAAGCAGAGATATTATTTGCCAATAAAGGTCCATCTAGTCAAAGCTATGGTTTTCTCAGTAGACACGAATGGATGTGAAAATTGGACTGTAAAGAAGACTGAGCATGAAGAATCGATGCTTTTGAACTGTGGTGTTGAAGAAGACTCTTGATAGTCCCTTGCACAGGAAGGAGGTCAAACCAGTCAATGCTAAAGGAAATCAACCTTGCATGTTCATTGGAAGGACTGATGCTGAAGCTAAAGCTCCAATACTTTGGCCACCTGATGGGAAAAGTGGACTCATTGGAAAAGACCCTGATGCTGGGAAAGACTGAATGCAGGAGGAAAAGGGGATGACAAAGAACGAGATGGTTGGATGGCATCACTGACTCAATGGACATGAGTTTGAGCAAACTCCAGGAGATGGTGAAAGACAGAGAAACCTGGCATGCTGCAGTCCATGGGGTCACAAAGCGTTGGATACGACTGAACAATTAAACAACAACAATAATATATATATTTTTTATTTTTCTGATTTAAAATGAACATATTTCTTTTCAAAACTAATGAAATGCAGAAATGTGTATATGTCAGAGAAAATATTTTTATATATTTTTAATGTTTTTCATCACAAGAAGTTTATTATTGATAATTTAGCTTATGTTCCCCAAATATATTTCTCTGTGTACAATATTATATAAATATTTTTTACATGGACATATCTTCTCTTCCAATTTTTGCTCACAGTGTATATATATATAGTATTTTTCATATATATTTATAGATGTATGTTTATGTATATATGCATGTGGTGATATATGTGCACTCATATGTACTTGTATATAGACTTGTTTTTGTAATCTTGTTTTGTTTAATCTTTATATATTTGTGGTTCATGGTTCTCATCCAAATTTTTTTCATAACTATGAGTGACCCACTTTTACTAATGAGATTTATTTATATTATATAATATAAAATATCTGATCTAAAATATATTGTAAATAATTTGCCAATAATTCGATTTTCTTTATATGTGACATTTTCATTTGGAAGAGTTTCAGCCTTTTTTTCTAACTTCTCTTCAATAGCTCTAATAAAGTTTGTAACAGAGTTCAAAGCTTTTCTTGTGTCACATATCTAGTTTTGGTTGTCCTGGTGCCAATGATATGCTGATAGGGTACTCAAACAACCCTCTCTCCCATGTCTTGGTCTTGAAGATGATGGAGATGAAATCCACTCCCTGGATACAGGGCCCCAGACACTGAAGTGTCCTGAGGGATTTATGTGGGGCTTAGGTTGAAGCAGAGGAAATTAACTTCCACGGAGGGAAGGAAATGATCATTTATAGATTATTTTAGGCCAGAAGCACTTTACATGGTTTCTCCTAAAAGCAAACATGTATTCAAATATTATGTGATCTAAAGTTCTTTTCCATTTTACTCTGAGGCCTTCAAAGTTTGAATCTAGAATTCCCAGTGGACCTGTATTTGCTGCAACTCTATGTATTACTTATTTTTTCAGTCATAGCTGTACTACATTTAAATTTAGAAAATCCATGAAAATTACAACAATTTCTTTGGTGGCACAGGAAAAAATAATTTAAAAATTGAAAAGGTGGAAGACTACATTTCAAATGATATTACAGATTTTATGCTTACATGCAAGAACAAATAGGATTTCTGTTAATCAGCAGAGAAAAGGACAAAAGATGACTACAACTAATTCAACTCAGCTAAAAAGCAAGTGCTTTTCAATCAAGATCTGGAAAGATACCAAACCCTTAACTGAGGAAATGAAAATCTGAAGATGTCATAATAAACAAAACAATGAATTTGCATATAATTATTTATATAAATGAAAATTTTATTTTAATTTATTTTTTGCACCTTCAGTTCAGTTCAGTCCAGTCGCTCAGTTGTGTCCGACTCCTTGAGACCCCATGAACCACAGCATGCCAGGCCTCCCTGTCCATCACCAACTCCCGGAGTCCACACAAACCCATGTCCATTGAGTCGGTGATGCCATCCAACCATCTCATCCTCTGTCGTCCCCTTCTCCTCCTGCCCTCAATCTTTCCCAGCATCAGGGTCTTTTCAAATGAGTCGACTCTTCGCATCAGGTGGCCAAAGTATTGGAGTTTCAGCTTCAGCATCAGTCCTACCAATGAACACCCAGGACTGATCTCCTTTAGGATGGACTGGTTGGATCTCCTTGCAGTCCAAGGGACTCTCAAGAGTCTTCTCCAACACCACAGTTCAAAAGAATCAATTCTTTGGTGCTCAGCTTTCTTTATAGTCCAACTCTCACATCCATATATGACCACTGGAAAAACCATAGCCTTTGACTAGATGGACCTTTGTTGGCAAAGTAATGTCTCTGCTTTTTAATATGCTGTCTAGGTTGGTCATAACTTTCCTTCTAAGGAGTAAGTGTCTTTTAATTTCATGGCTGCAATTGCCATCTGCAGTGATTTTGGAGTCCAGAAAAATAAAGTCAGCCACTGTTTCCCCATCTATTTGCCATGAAGTGATGGGACCATATGCCATGATCTTAGTTTTCAGAATGTTGAGCTGTAAGCCAACTTTTTCACTCTCCTCTTTCACTTTCATCAAGAGGCTCTTTAGTTCTTCTTCACTTTCTGCCATAAGGGTGGTATCATCTGCATATCTGAGTTTACTGTTATTTTTTCTGTTAATCTTGATTCCAGCCTGTGCTTCCTCCAGTCTAGTGTTTCTCATGATGTACTCTGCATAGAAGTTAAATAAGCAGGGTGACGATATACAACCTTGTCATACTCCTTTTCCTATTTGGAACCAGTCTGTTGTTCCATGTTCAGTTCTAACTGTTTCTTCCTGACCTGCATACAGGTTCTTCAAGAGGCAGGTCAGGTGGTCTGGTATTCCCATCTCTTTCAGAATTTTCCACAGTTTATTGTGTTCCACACAGTCAAAGGCTTTGGCATAGTCAATAAAGTAGAAGTAGATATTTTTCTGGAACTCTTTTGCTTTTTCGATAATCCAGTGGATGTTGGCAATTTGATCTCTGGTTCCTCTGCCTTTTCTAAAACCAGCTTGAACATCTGGAAGTTCACGGTTCACGTATTGCTGAAGCCTGGCTTGGAGAATTTTAAGCATCCTTTACTAGCATGTGAGATGAGTGCAATTGTGTGGTAGTTTGAGCATTCTTTGGCATTGCCTTTCTTTGGGATTGGAATGAAAAGTAACTTAGAAGATTACGATAATATGAACTGAGTAATTTATCACACCCCCACCCCACCCCACCCCACCTTCCGAAAACACACATACACAAAACACACCTTACCAGAAGAGAAACACTTCAGGAAAACATGCACCAGTCCTTTTACATTGGATGTCTAGGGTATCTGTGAGTCATGGTGAAGTGATTATGTAGATGTAAAGTACAGAATCATGTGAGTTTCTAAGAATATATTTTTAATGTTTCAAATTTTATAACTAGGCTAATTTGTCGAGAGGAACACTTGAAAATAACTAGTAACTAATTGACAGAAAAGTTCATATATTTACATGTTATAAAAATATTCATATGATAATGTTTCATAAAAAGTCAAAATTTTCATCTTTTGACTTAACATTGTATCTGTGTATTCGTATGCATTTCTGCCTTACATTTTCCCTCACCTCAGATGTTCACACCCTCTTGTTCGGGTTTTCATCACCTCTCTCAGTCCTGGACTTCCTCTTTCAGGGCATAGAGATCCATATTTTCCAATAGAAAACATTGGAAAATTCCAGAAGATATTACAAATTCCAGAAAGTTCTAGTTCATGAATTGGAGTCCAGGCTTCTCCCTCCTTCTCTCTTTAGAAATCCATCTGATTTGAAGCTTTCAGAGCTACAGTTCTGGCTCTAAGAGAGGGGGGGATGGTTCAGACAGTAAATCTAGTGGTGGGGAGGTCCAGATGAACCTTTTCTTGCTTGCTTGACAGTCCTATGCTCACCTCCCACTGTGAGATCCTGTTCTTAGCAGGCCTGGGACTGGTATTTTTCCGTGGCCCAGGGGTTGGGGATGACTGCACTAGGGGATATCTGCCTACATTGATTATATATTTTTAAAGGAAAGGATATGTTTTAGCTCCCCCCCCCCTCCACTGTCATTACAGTGACCCATCAAACTCTGTTTGGTATTTTCTTTATACTTTCAAGGTTTTTTGTTTGTTTGTTTGTTTGTTGTTATTGTTGTTTTCATATGATCCTCTGGAATGTGTTAGATTTAATTTTAGCCATTTGATTATTTTTAGAATGGTCGGGTACTTTGCATAAACTTCAGAAAACCCCCTATATTGCACCAAATATTTAGTAAAGCTATGCTTCAACAAGTTATCTTCCATTCCGTGGAGTTCAGTTTCAGCCTGTTTCTCCCAGTAGCATCTGAATGACCCTAGACAAGTGCAGCACCTCAGTAAGCCTCAGCAACCTGGGAAAGCCGATGATCCTGGTATCAGAGTCCCCTTGTGAGGAATACATGAAAGAACAGATGCAATGTAGCAAGGACAGAGAGTTTCCTACTGCTGGCCCTCCCAGTTCTCTGGGTCTGCAGAATGAAGGAACACAATGTAATGTAGCTAATGCAGAATCTGGCATAGAGAGTTCTCTGTGTTTGTAGCTGTAAGTATCAAGATCCCCTAAGCCTCCAGATTCTACTTGGCCTCCTCTGAAGGGGAGGTACTGTTGGAAAGAGTTCCCTGTATGTTAGGCTGGTAGCAAACTCAGAGGGCAGTAATTACAGGAAGTTTAGTCTCCTCTGACTCCCAGGGCTCTCCTCCTTTATGCCCTTGGGGAAGGGACTTCCTGTAAGGACTCCATCTTTCGTGACCCTGAGAGTTTGGGGCCTGCTGTCTCCTTGCTTGCCAGCGTTCCTTGATATTCTCCAAACCTCCAGCTCCAGACCCACACAGTCCCTTCTAGAGCAGCCTGTGAGGACAGTGGTGACAGATCTCTGCTTTCAGGCCATCCCATGGGTGAGTTGGTCTGTGTGAGAGCGTCTCTTCAGATTGTTACAGAGCAGGAAGAGTTCTGGGTTCCTTACCCCATTCCAACCCACAGGACCCCAACCAGCTGATCCTCCTATAGAGAAAGCGGGGAGAGGGCCAAGGCTGATTAATTTCTACTCTGAGGAAATGGGCCACGTGGGCTCGGACACCCATCTTCATCCCACACGGAAAATATCCCATCGTATGGATTTTTTCCCCTATTTAAGGAAAAAACCTGAGTCATGTAGCTTAGGGCTTGGAGAAGGGGGATGGTAATCTAGATGAAGGGTGGGGTTCGTAGAAACTACCATTCTTTGGATTAATAATAGAGGTGGAAGAGTAAGAAAATCCACCATTACTACTTCTATTAGAAGAATAGAATCTTCTAATAGAATCTTCTATTAACTAGCAAGGGTAAATTGTATTAGTCCATAGACACTTCTTGAAGCTTGCTTTATTTTCCAGTATATGATTGATTCTGCAACATTCCATCTGAGTTCCTATGTATATGGGTGGTTCTATATCAATTAAATTAATTTGTTAGTATATTTGTCATATTTAAAAATCTTCACCATCTAGCTTAGTTTTTTTTTTAATTTGCCACTTCATTTGTCACTAGGTGAGCTGTGTTAGTTTCCCACTGTGACTTTTGTTTTGTCCATTCTCTATTTCTGTCAGTACTAGTTTTCAATATTTTGGTTTTGAATTAAGGCATGCATTTAGAATTTTGTGTTAATATCTTCTTACAGCATTGCCTCTGTTAGCATAAGAAAATCTCTTTCTCTTGTAATGTTTTTTTTTTTTTTTCTTAAAGTCTACATTTTCTTTTGGTATAATATGGTTACACCAGCTTTCTGTAGGCTCATGTGGAAAAGGTATACATTTTGCCATTTTTAATTTTCAAATTTTCTAGATGATTAAATTTTGCATGTGTCTCTTTTCAAAAGTATTTGATGGAAGGTTTCTTCTCCCATCTGATAACAGCCTTTTGTCTGTTTGTTGCTTTGGTTTTTTTTTTTTTTTAGTAATATTTAGTCTGAATCTTTTAATGTAAAAAAAGATGTAATTTTGTTTACATATGTCATATTAATGTATATATACATATGTATTTTCCTCTTCTAAATTCCTTTGAAATGATTAATATTTTATAACTATGAAATTATTACTACATGTGGCTAGATAAACATTCTTTTGCCATTCTTGTAGTAGTTATCCGTCAGATTACAATGGATATTTTTGCTATTTCATAGTCTAATATTAGCTAATTAAATAAAATTATTTTAAAACTGCTTTAAAACTGCTGGGAGAATTATGGGACCTTGAGACACTTTGATTCTGTATACTGCCTCCAAACATATTGTCACATGTTTTCATTCTCCCTATATTTAAATTCCCAGAAGAAATTAGAATCATTGTGTTATATAGTCAGTACTCATTTAAAGTTGCTCACACATTCACAGATGGCATTAGGCTTTCTTTCCTGTATCTATGTGACTCCACCTGGGAAGTTATTTCTTCTGCCTGAAAAATAACATATAAATTTTCTTTTAGTTTGAATCTTTTGACCACAAATTTTCTGAGTTATTGTTGCATGATGATTAAATGAACGCAGTTTCTTTTAAAAATATTTTTCCTTAAAAAATACTTTTAATCCAATTAATATTGCTATCTTCTGTTGATATCTTGCTACTTTTGGAAACTTTTCAACCAAGTTCTCATCAGCTACCATTTCTCCACTGTCTTCCTCTCCTCCTCTCTGGCACTCACATTAACTGTGTATTAGGTATACTCCTTGCATCACCTGTAATTCTCTACACTTCTCTTTTGATATTCTCCATATTATATCTCTCCAGACTCCATTCTGGATCTTTTCATCAGACTTATCATTCATTTCTCTAATTTTTCCTTCAGGGATGCAGATCACCTTTGACCTTTGAACTATCACACTATGGTAGATTTAAGGGTATGTTTTAATGTCCCCCCAGAGCAGAGCAGAGAACTGAGACTTGGGGATGAAATGCCACTTGTCCCAGGTCGCTTAGCCTGAACCAAGTAGATCAAAGTCTAACATCACAGACTGTACTCTAGATCCAGACCTCAGTGCCTGTTTTCCTCTTGGCTGTGACTGCTCCCTACCTCTCATTTCCTGAAAAGTGGAGCCAGAGTGAAGTCTTCTACCTTTTTTTTTTTTTAGCATGAGATGCATTTCTGTTTATCACAAAGTCAGTGATAATTTTTCTTTAGCCATGATATTTACTGAGGACTTCTGGTACTGGGACCACTGATATGTTGTTGTCAATTTTAGAGCACACCAATAAAGTGAACCCTTTACAAAGAAGAGCACCAAGCTGGGGTGTTTACCGAAGACGATACACCTATTGGTCTGAACAGGTCATTTCCCAGCAGCAGCAAGACAGAGATTCAGAAGAAAGTGATGCTTGTATGGACAACCAAGCAAGAGAGTAAGTGACCAGTCACCATGGCTGACATGTACCAACCAGTGAACAACAAAATCTTGTAGTTAAACCAGTCATTTTTCTATCCAACCTGAAAGATTGAGGAATACTTGATGAGGTTAATGCTTGAGCAATAATCATTGTAGCTCTGGTATCATGTGGGAAAATGTAGAGAAGACTTTCCAAGCCTATATGGACCACTTTCTTCTCTCCACTTCCCCACAGTGCTCGCTGTGAACTTCCATCCCATCATTGGAGAAGTAGTTTTCAGAAACAAGACCAAATGCATATTTACATGGAGACAAAACAAAAGCCTCCAGAAAAAAGAATGGGGAGAAACAGACAGGATGAGACCTTGGGGAGCTGGTTCAAGATCACAGTGAGTATCTTGGCTAAATGGACCTAATATGTAGAAGATGATAGAGAGAGTCAGGTTGGATTTGTGTAGAGATGCTGGGAATTTTTCTGGGGCAGTGGTGTTGGTAATCTGTCTTGTTCTTACTAGGAGCTATCTTCCTAGATCATCTAAGGGTGAGTTCAGAGAAGCAATAGAAAGGAAATAGATTGCCTGCAAGGAGGAGCATGGGAGAGGTTGACTAAAAGCAAAAGAGGAAACCTACTGCCAAGGAGATGGAACACTTCACACCAGATCACGTGTTTGGCTCAAGCTGAGTGTGGGAAGAGGTTGAGTCTCTCGGGTCCATGTCAGAGTGACAGGCCAAGTCTACCTCATATGGATCTCTTGGAAATTAATAAAAGGAAGTACATGTGAAACATATTAAGTCGACTTATTCAGGAAGAGTGTTTGAATGAAAAGAAAGTTATATAGAAAATCCATGTCTAGTAAAAAAAAAAAAAGTTAAGATAACAGATATTGTCCTAACTTTAAAAATGATTTAAAGCCTGAAAAAAAGGTCCTATATCAAGACACAGTTGGGTCTTACGTTAACCGTAGATTTCTTTGTATCCATTCTCTTTCCTATTTGTTCTCTGGTTCCTAGATTCCCTTTGGTATAAAATATGATGAGAAGTGGCTGCTGAATTTGATTCAGAAGCAAAGCAGTGTCCCCTTCATTGCATTCGAAGTAATACAGGACATGGAGATGATGAGACGAAATGGGGTAAGTGGCAGGCCCAGAAAGGAAATGGCCCTGGTCTCATATTCTGTTTTCCTGTCACTCTCCCTACAGTTTCACTATGAGAAAATGCAGGCCCAGTTCTTTGTAGAGAATGCCAACATTGCCTGTGCATTGAAGAATATCAATGGCAAGATTTTCAATGAGGTTAATGAAAAGGTGTGTGTCAAGGGCGTGATCAGGCCTGACTAGGGACAAGAGGGCAGGGGAAGGGCATGGTCTTGCTTGATCCCATGCACAGATTTCCTAGAGCTTAACCAGTCCTTCCTGTGTTCTCTACAGATATTTATCTTGGTTGAACCCTGTGAGTCACCCCAGTCTGTGCAGAAGGTGCTGACGTCTGAAAAGGTGGAGCAGATAAAGGTAATGCAGACTAAGCATAAACTGTGCACTCACAGCCAGACCCACTGCTCCCCTCCGCTCACCCTCAGACTCAGAGCCACTGAACCCCATCCCTAACTCTGCAGCTGACCATGAACAAACCATAGGATGCCTGCCAGCAATCTCTTGACATCCAGAGACTCTGCTTTGGCCCTGGTATGGCTACAGCAGTAATTGTAGGACAGGTGAGGGTAGATGGTCTGTCTGGGTAGAGCACTCAGAGATGATATCATGGGGAGGGGTTGGTGCTGGAGGTGTACCATCTGGGACCCTCTCAGCCTCTGTCTCCCTTGTCCTGGCTTCCTGGAGACTTGATGACCTGTGATATTGGAATGACACAGAACTGTAGAAATGGCATGGTTGTTTCCCTGCACATCCTTCCAGGGATCAGGCCCATGGTGAGGACCTAGGCCCAATGTTGGGACCGATGGTGAGGGAGGGAGAGATTAGGTAGAAGAGACAGATATGTCTCAGGTATTCCCTTTGGGGTCCTCACTCCCTTTCCTCACCATAGTTTTCGTCCTTGGACCTGAGCAACAAGAAACCCTACCTGCTGGATGGCCTGTCCACAATTATGAGGAATGCTTCCAATGCCCAGAACTTGAACATCTCCAACACTGAGGTGAGGTGGGGCACCCAGATCCTCCCTTGAAAGGAAGGTAGGAGGGTTCATGGGGTGGTAACAGATGAGGGGGAGTGGATTTGTAGGGAAAGGAAGGATATGGATGAAGAGATATCTGGTAGATGTGGGTTTTACTCATAATTCCAGGTGAAGGCTGAAGGGCAGATGGACAAGGGTCAGCAGCTGGAACCAGAAGGGATATGTGCAGACAGAAATGCCGTGTGCACCAACTTCCCTGATAAGTCAACCAACATAAGGTCACTCTCTGCCTTGTCTCTGCATCCCTATTTCTCTCTCATCTCTCCCCTCCTCCCTCCACTCCCTCTCCCTACCTCCTGAGCCCCACCTTGCTCACCTCCCTAACATAACACCTGGTCATCCCTGAGGTTTGTTCTGACTTGACAGAGTGTCAGACAACCTGTAATATAGCAAAGCACTGGGCTCTCCCCCCATTCCCTGTTCTCTGCATAGCCTTCAGTGGGCCCGTGAGGAAGGAAGGAAGGGAGGGAAGGCAGGCCTGGCAGACTGAATTTGAAGTGTTGGTCCTTGTGGCACTGGAGAAGGGAGTCAGGACAGTCTGGCTGGGAGCTACCCAGGAGAAAGGAGATGGAGGAGGGAGTGGTAGGAAGGAGTGGAGGAAACAGTCTCCCTCTGGGTCAGTCCATGGAGTGGTGACCAGGGCCCTGGAATGCTAAGATACTGGGTTCTGTGGGGGGCACACAGGGCTGTGATTGCTGTGAGTGACTTGCTCCAATGAGGAGGGTCATCTCCACAGTTTCACTGACTTTTCTCTCTTGTCTTGATTTTGGCAACACCATCCTGGAATTGTTCCCTAGGTTACTAAGCTTGGTAAGTGCATTCCTTGATCACAGACTCCACTAAATAGCATCGACAGTGCCCTCAAACTACTCTGAAACATGTTAGGAACTGTCCACATTCTATTTTTGAACCTGACCCTTAAATGTCCTGTGGGAGGGAGGTGTACCATTCTCTGTAAGAGTCTGAAAAAGCTCTGGATCTTCTTCAGCCTTGTACGCCACAGGCTTTGGGGAAACCATGAAGATAATTGAAAATGTAGTCCTGCCACTGGCATTTCCAGGACCCTTTCTCCTCTGACCTCAGACCCCCACCCCATCCTGGGCCCATCCTTTTCCCTGATCATCCAACACCACATCCTGGACTGCACTGCTGACTTCTTCTTCCCTCCTTCAGGATGGCCAGGAGACACTCTCAGGTTCTAAGTGTGCTATTGAAGTTCCCAAGTTCTTATCAATGTGCAAGGTGAGCACATTGGATCCAGTAGGGTCCTAGGTGGTACATGAGGGTGTGTCAGCCCTTGTCCTGAGGACTGTTTTGATTGCAGGGAAGTTTCTTTGGATTTGATCAGGTGAACAGTCAAATCCTGCAATTCCTGCAGGAGTAAGTACCCCTGGGAATCTGAACAAGGGGAGGTCTAGGAAAGGGTGACCACCCAAACTCCAGACCAGAGAGATAGATTGTACTCACTGCTTCCCTCAGGTATTACTTGATTCATGACTATGGAGATCGCCAGGGACTCCTGGATTTTTATCACGAGGAGGCCTGCTTCTTCCTGACGATTCCATTCCACCCCAAGGACTCAGGATTGTGAGTATCACAGCCTAGACTCCTCCCCCAGGCTGTGTGGTTCCCCAGCAGATGCAGGCCAGCTCCTGCTGACACCTATGATGGCTAGACTACCACCCAAGCTTCCTCTGTGTCTCCTAGAAGCAGCATGCGCCTGTACTTCAAGGACAACAGGAATACAGAGAAGCTCAAGGACCCAAGTGAGTGTGTGGTGGGAAAGCTAGGTGGGAAGTGCTGTGAGGGGGCCAATCATAGCATCCATGGTGTGGCTGCCCTGACCTTCCCTTTCTTCCTCTCCCCCACAGACCTGCGTGTCCAAATGCTGAAACACACAAAACATGACATTGTGCATGCCCTCTGTGCATTGCCCAAAACTCAGCATGACTTCAGCTCCTTCATGGTGGACATGTGTTTCCAGACGGTGAGTACCTGCTCCTCCGTTGGTAGTGGGAGGCAGGAAGCCACTGGCGGGGAAGAGGTTGAGGGGTGACTGAGTACCTGGTCTCTTGCCTATTAGGAAACCATGCTCTGTTTCTCTGTCAGTGGGGTGTTCAAGGAAGGTGAGTATGTGCAGCCCGCTCCCCCTAGATGCCACACTGCTCTCTCACCTGGTCAGGCTCCCTCCCACCAGAACTCTTCCTTCCAGATTCTCCCCTTCCCCTCCCCGCCCTCACCTTCCCCCCACCCCCGCCAGCCCTCAGTCTTCCCACAGACAACCCAGGTCTTAACTGCGTCCATGTCTGCCCTGCCCACCCTGGGCATTAGGGACACAGGCTGTGGAGTTTGGTGGCTGCCATACCAGATCCTTACACTGAGAACCTGGGCTACTGCTTAACCTCACAGTTTCCTCATAATATCCATCTCTTCGGCAACGGAGAAAAATGCATCCCATGAACTTGTGAAGTGGTTGTCATGGGGACATGTCACTGGGAGCAGACATCTCCTACAGTTGCCTTCCCCATTCCTGACACCCAGGCTCCCCAAGTGAACAGCTGTCCCCTCAGCATGAGTGTCAAGTCAGACCCTGACTCGGGAATGATGTGGGAGCCTGTAAACACGTGGGGCTCTAAGGGGTATTCTTGCTTATTGTTTGTTTTTTGTTGTTGAAGTGGAAGGAAGTTCTCAGGGCTGTGTGCATGCCTTCACCAGGACCTTCATCACTACTCCCATCAGCTCTTCCAGGTGAGAGCCATGTTGTGGGCAGGATGGCCCATCCAGCCTGGACTCAGGGCCCTGGGCATGTGGTGATGCAGATCTTAGGCTGACTCAGTAGTGTGGAAAGCCAGCAGGGAGATCCAAGGACCAGTCTAGCCTAGTGGTTAGGAGTAGCATGGGCTCTGGAATCAGCACATGGGTTCTCTCCTTGAGCCAATGCTCACTCTCTGTGTGACCTTGGTCAAGTCACATGATCTGTCTGTGACTCAGTGTCTTCTTCTGAAAATGGGGATCAGACTGTACACCCCTGTACTGCTGTGTACTGGGTTACTGTTCAGGGTAAATGTGAAGTTGTCCCTGGGTTGGGGATCAGCCTGTTCACTGAGTGAAGCTGGTAGAAAATCTCTCTGAAGGTGAGCTCTGTGTGAGGGGCAGAGGAACCAGTCAAGGAGCCTGGGTACAGACACAGGAGGGTATGGAAGGGATCTGGTTGCTGAGTGTTAGTGGGAGCAGTCAGGATTGGGGTGCAGGTGGTCCATCCATAAATTGTCCACATGTGCACTTTTCCTCCAGTCTTTGTATAGTGAATGACGAGCTGTTTGTGAGGGAAGCCAGTCCCAGTGAAGCTCAGCGTCTGCATTCTCCATCACAGTGCCTGCACTGTCGACCACTTTCATGTTCCACCTCTCCCCTGAGTAGCATGAAATGGTGTGGGCTTTCTCCTCCCAGTGTGGAATCACCTCTAATAGTCTCAGATGTGACTGCCGGGTTTGCGTGGAGTTGGGAGGGAACTGAGAGGAGTGGACGAATAATTAATGGGAACTTGAAGGTAAATTGTTTTCCTTGTTTATTTCAGTTATTTTAACCTGGAACATTTCATTCTTAGTACATAGTAAGCTTCTAGTTGTTTTGAGCAGGCTTGAATCATTTTTGTGAGTTTGGTGAATCCTGCACCTGTCTGTATAGACAATTGGGTTTTCAGGCACTTTTATCTTGATGCACTGTGCCTGAGGTTCATTCCACTCTTTATGTCACAGTAGATGTCTAGTGGGGAGCAGGGAAAATCATTGTTCCACAACATACCACCCAAAGATACCCCTTTAATGTTTTCATCTTCATTATGTCTTCCTTGAAGTTTGCTTATGTAGGTATATACATATTTGTGTGTGTGTGTGTGTGTGTATATATATATATATATATATATATATATTTGTGTATTTATTTGTGTATTTATCTACAGAAAATGAGATCTCATTCTGAGAGAGAAAAGGAAACCAGAGACAGAAATGAAGAGAAAGAGAGGCATGTGGTTGAATGGGGAAGTGAAGTCCAAGGATTGATTACTTAATCTTCAATGTCTTGAAACTTGAGCAAGATTAAAAGTTAATGTGAAGGAGCCATCCCATCTCATTTTTTACCCTTAAATTTGCCCATGTACACATTTTCTTTCTTAACCTCTTATTTCTACTGCGGAGTAAAGAGCTATTTCAAATGGAATAGTGTAAATTTTTTTTTTCATTTATTTTTATTAGTTGGAGGCTAAATACTCCACAACATTGCAGTGGGTTCTGTCACACATTGACATGAATCAGCCATGGAACAGTGTAAATTTTAAGCCCAATATATATTGAGTTATTAGTGAATGAAAGAATGGACCATTGTATTTCAATGAAATGGTAGTACTTTTAGTTTTTTGTCTCACACGGAGGCAGCAGATATTGGAAATTCTGGTGTGACATGGCTGGAAGTTGCATGATCTGATCCCCCCTCTGCAGTGTTGAATGAGAGACAGGTCCAGAATTTTCCTATCAGTGTAATAACATAAGGAGCAGTCCAGAAGCAGCAGTTAGGCAACACCACAGCTTGCTGCCCTGTTGCCATCTCTCACTGAAATCACCAGGTGAGTCAAAGGCAAGCCTGTCTTCCCAGCGTAGGGACTCGATCAGAGTTTGCTCACAGGTATGATGTTGGGTGCCTCTTAGGAGCTTCTGAGTCTCCCAAGAGACTAGAGTTCCTTCTCTCTTTAGAACTTTGAACTCCAGTCACATCAGAGAGACTTTGCTTCCTTTCTAATGATATCTACTTTCTCATTAGGAGAACCATGAGAAATGACAGTGCCTGCCTTAGCCCCAGGCTTTCTCACTCACTCCTCAGGACAGCTCTGTGTTAGAGATGAATCCCATTTCACAGACAGAGCTCCTCCTCTTATAGCTTCTATCACCTGTCCAGATAAGCAGGAACTTGGGGTGAGGTTCTGTCCCTTGCCTTCTCTGGAGGACAATAGAACAGCCTCCCTTTTAGACTGTGGGCTGGAGCAATGGTCACTTTGCTCTCCCATGATATAACAGGCTCAAGGGGCACTCCCTCAAAAGCCCCTATTGATGAATATGATACCGCACATACATGTGCACATGCATTCATTACTTAAGAAAAGAATTCATTATGTTCAGTTTCATGAGGAGATGAATTAGAATTAAACTGAATTGCCAGCATATCTACGTGTGTGTGTGCATGTGTGTGTATCATTGGGCTGTGTATAGGAAATGTCATTGCTTACAAAAACACAGTGTGTTGGGTAAATATGTGGAGATGACATACCTCTGAGAGAAAGACATTTCCTTCTTTACCTCAGAGTCCCCCTTCCCTAGTGTGCAGGACAACTTTTGAGGACTGGGGATAATAGAGTATCATTTGCATGTGGAAGCCCTTTAAGAATCAAGTCTGGAAGGTTCCACAGGGGGAACTTTTCTGATACCCAGAAGCAAAGAGCTGGGAGATAGCAATGGAAGGGCAGCTATGGCGGCCTTCAGTGGAGCAGGAGCTGATCAGGGCAGAGTGCTTCAGCTAGGCACCTCCCTGGTAGCCCGCACGTCACCACTGTCTGCAGCTGAGAACCAGGAATGCTATTGGGTAAGAATCTTCCTTGGGTCATTAGAGGAAGGGCACAGGGCCAGGCACCCAGGGAGAGCCCAAAGCTTGTCTGCATCCCTCACCTCCACACTGTGTTCACTTCCTAGATACTCCACTCTCAGTTGGGTTCATCCCTAACTTCTTGCTAATTACCACCGCCATCATTCATATTTTGGCTGAGTAGTAAGAAAAATACACATAAATACACATAAAACTGAAAAAAACCCACAAAAATGATAAAAGATACCAAGCACACATATTAGATAAATCACTAATTTATCAAGGTAAATCAATCAGCACATAATGGTTCCCAACATCAAATCCTGGTCTTCTGACCAGGTTCTGCCTGGCTTTGCCCATCACCTCTGTTTCTAAGGTGAGTGTACTTCTGTGTTAGGACTGAGGCCAACACAAGTAAGGGACTCAGTCCAGGTCCTGTGGTCAGTTGATGACTCTGGAACTGGACATTTGCTTGATGACTTCTGTCTAGCTGACCTGTGCCTATTCTCTGCTCTCCTGTACTAATCCTTCCTTGGGGGTTCAATAAGAAGTTACTTCTGGTCAAACTAGAATTTGAAAAAGGACACCAGAAAGTGTGAGGAAATAGGAATTGATGAGATGGAACCAACATTTACTTGATGCTACATTTCCAGACACTTTTTCAAATATTCTATTTAAGAGGACACAGGCAGAAACGTTCTGAGGTGGTGCTAGTGGTAAAAAAACCTACTTTCCAATGCAGATAGACATAAGAGACTGGGTTCGATCCCTGGGTCAGGAAGATCCCCTGGAGAAGGAAATGGCAACCCACCCAGTATTCTTGCCTGGAGAATCCCATGGACAAAGGAGCCTGGTGGGCTGCAGTCCTTAGGGTTGCACAGAGATAGACACAACTGAAGCAACTTAGCATGCACACACAAGATGCAAGGTGGGCCAGAAGTAATACATCTCAAAGTCCTGTTGTGTATGAGCTGTTCTTTGAGGTTTTCTCCTTTTCTTCTAACAAGTCTAGAAGTAGGCAGCTGTAGTCCTCTTGTACAGATGGTCAACCTCAGACTGATGGAGAATGTAAAATTTCCAGGGTCAGATATCTACCCTTTGCCCTCTGCACAGGCCAACCAGCAGCTCCATTTTAGATGATGGATTTCCAGGGCTTAAAGACTGATAGTGGAAAACTCACCTGATGTAGAATCTAGGTTGTATCATGCTCCCCACTGGACATGAAGATGATAACGGGGATGAAGTCCTACTCCCTGGGCCAGGAGGAATGGCTGTGGCGGCCACAATGATAAGCTGATTCCTGAGGTGCTGAACTGAACCCAGGAGGCAGCACAAGCTGTTACTCTTTGTAAAGAGGACCTGAATTGCAGGATAGTAACATGTTCACAACTAGTATATGAAATCTGTTTTACATTTTATCTCATTCAGCCCTAATCTCTTTTCAACGCCAATATGCACTTAACAAACAGTGAGAAAGAGTTTTTTTGTGTGTGAATTTTTTAAATTGAGATACAGCTGATGTAAAGCATTATTTTCAGGTGTACAGTAAAGCAATTTGGATATATATATATATGCATTTTAGATTATTGTCCATATATTATTATAAATTAATCAATATAATGTCTGTACCTTACTGCAACTCCTTATTTGTTATCGTTTTTGTGTATAAAAGTTTGTATCTGTTAACCCCAAATTCCTATTAATTAATTCTTGTCCCTCTCCACTCCCTATCCCCTTTGGTAATCATAATCTCAGTTTGTCTGTCTGTGAGTCTGTTTCTGTATTGAATATAGATTCATTTGTATTATTTTTAAGATTCAACATATAAATAATATCATATAATATTTACTTTCTCTTTCTGACTTACTTGATTATAGTATTCTCTAGGTCTGTCTATGCTGCTGCAAATGGTAATATTTCATTCTTTTATGGCTGAGTGATGGTCCACTGTTTATGTGTGTGTGTGTGTGTGTGTGTGTATCATATCACATCTTCTTAAGCTAGTCATCTGTTGATGGGTACTTGTGTTGTTTGAGTGTCTTGGTTACTGTAAATGGTGCTGCTATGAATGACAGTTTTCTTTTTTTCCTGGTTATGTACCCAGAAGTGGAAATTCTGGATCCTATGGTAGCTATATTTGTAGCTTTTTCAGGTACTTCCATACCATTCTCCATAGTGGCTGCACCAATTTAATTCCCACCCACAGTGTATCAAGGCCCCTTTTCTCCACACCCTCTCCAGAATTTATTATTTGTAGACTTTTTATGATAGCCAGTCTGACCCATGTGAGGCATAACCCCACTGTGGTTTTGATTTGCATTTCCCTAATATTTGCTTGGGCTTTCCTGGTGGCTCAGAGGTTAAAGTGTCTGCCTGCAATGTGGGAGACCTGGGTTCGATCCCTGGGTCAGGAAGATCCCCTGGAGAAGGAAATGGCAACCCACTCCAGTATTCTTGCCTGGAGAATCCCATGGACAGAGGAGCCTGGTGGGTCCACGGGGTTGCAGAGAGTTGGGCATGATACTTGGGGTTCCCTTGTAGCTCCGTTGGTAAAGAATCTGCCTGCAGTGCAGGAGACCCAGGTTCAATCCCTCAGTTGGGAAGATCCCCTGGAGAAGGAAATGGCAACCCGCTCCAGTATCCTTGCCTGGAAAATCTCATGGACAGAGGAGCCTGGTGGGCTGCAGTCCATGGGGTCGCAAAGAGTCGGGCAGGACTGAGTGACTAACACTTACTTACTTACTTACTTAATATTTACTTATGTTGAGCCTCTTTTCCCACTCCTCTTGGACCTCTGCATCTCTTTGGAAAAATATTTAGATCTTCTCCCCATTTTTTCATTTTGTTGTTTACCTTTTGTTATAGAGTTGTGTATTTTGGATATTAAATCCTTGACAGTCATGACATTTCAAATATTTTTCTCTCATCCCATAAGTTGTCATTTCATTTTGTTGATGGCTTCCTTTGCTGTGCAAACCATTTTAAATTTAGTTAGGTTCCATTTGTTTATGTTTGTTTTAATTTATTTTGCCTTGGGAGACTGATCTAAGAAGATATTGCTATGATTTTTTGTCAGAGTGTTTGGCTTCTGTTCTCAGAATTCTAAGAGTTTATGGTGTCTTTAAACCATTTTGAGTTTATGTTTGTATATGGTGTGAGGGGGTGTTCTAATTTCACTGATTTACATGTAGCTGTCCAGTTTTTCCAGCACCACTTGTTGGAGAGACTGTCTTTTCTCCATTGTATATTCTTGCCTCCTTTGTTGAAGATTAAATGACCATAGGTGCATGGGTTTGGGCTTCCCAGGTGGCACTAGAGGTGAAGAATCCGTGGGTTCAATCCCTGGGTCAGGAAGATGCCCTGCAAGAGGGCATGGCAACCCACTCCAGTATTTTTGCCTGGAGAATCCAAGGGCAGAGGAGCCTGGTGGGCTACAGTCCATGGGGTTGCAAAGAGTCGGACATGACTAAAGCAACTTCGCACATAGGCACACACTCGTGGGATTATTTCTGTCCATTGATACATATGTCTGCTTTTGTTCCAGTATTGAGTGGCTTTGATGACTGTAGTTTCCTAGTATAGCCTGAAGTCTGGGAGGGTTATGTCTCAAGCTTTGTTCCTTACCTCAGGATTGCTTTGGTAATTCTGAGTCTTTTTGTAGTCCTATATAGATTTTTGAAATATTTGTTCTAGTTCTGTGAAAATGTAACAGGTTTTTTGATAAGGATTGCATTAAATCTGTTGATATCTTTGGGAGGTATAGACATGTTTATAATATTAAGTGTTCAGATCTAAGATCATGGGATATCTTTTAAATTCTTCGAATTTTCTTCCATTTATTTTATCAAGGTTTAGAGTTTTTATGTCTTGGTTAAGTTTATTCTTAGGTATTTTTGATGGCATTTTAAATGGAATTGTTTTTTTTTTTTTTTTGCATTCTCTTTCTGATAATTCTTTATTAGTGTAATAGAATGCAATAGATTCCTATATAATAATCTTCTATCCTGCTACCTTGCTCAGTTCATTTCAGGGAACAGAATGTAAAAGTTAAGTAACATGACCTAGGAAACAGCTTTATTAACTACTACTTCAGGATTCATAAACTGGAGTTACAAAAATGATTCAGCATTCCCCATTTTATACTTTAACTGACATTCGACATCCCAGGAAGCATCATTATCCAGTTGTTCTTTTCAAAACAATGTGAAGTACATGCAAAACACTAAAACTCATTACGAAGGATTAGATATCCTCTGCATAACAACATTAAAAGATGTGTAAACACCTGGAAGATATTATATTCACGTATAGGTTTATTTCTTAAATAGAGTAGGTCAATGTAAGACCTATAGTAGGTCCTACAGTAGAGTAGGTCCTATAGTAGAGTAGGACCTATAGAGTAGGTCAAAGATATCAAGAGCACATAAAAACACTTGAAAAGAAAAAAAACTATGTAAATAAGTAAGAACTAAATCATATTAAGTGAACAGGATTGTCATGATGTACCAAAAATATGATGCTTTTTTTTGCAAAGAATATATATCAGCATGGCTGTATGAGTGTGATTAAATATGTTACTGTATTACATGCAGAGAAAAATCTGGAAAGTAGGCACCAAGAAGTTAAGAGAAACTCGTGTCTCTAATTTTTTCAAATGTGTTAAACAAAGAGAAGTATTAATTGGTGACTTATCAACATATTAAGAGAAAGTTTTGTAAAACAGGTTTATCAACAGCTGAGTCACAAAATAATAGTGTAGAAATACATTCACTGACTTAAGGATTAAACAGATCTCTTTAATGATTATTCAGTGAATATGCATTGTCAAAGATAGAGGATGTTTTTATTTTATAACGTTGCATTTCTAGGGTGTTTTCAATATGTAATTTACTGAATAAAATGTTGAAAATACAAAAAATTGCACCCTGATAGCAGATATAATGTTCATATATTCATTGTTTCAGAAGGAGATGAAAGCAATGTACTTGACAGTTTTCTGTTTGTGTGTGTATTTATATCTGTTTCTTGTCTCAAACTGTTTATACCAATTATTCATACACTAGCTCATGCAGCTTTCTACTCAGTTCACTAAGAGGCTGGATTTCCAGTCCCAGGGCTTGAAGATCCCAGCTTGGGCATAAACACAGAAGGACTGCTGCCAGTGTGAAGTCTAGAAATCTTGGTCTGTAGGAGGGAATCCGTTCAATTCCACAGCTCTTTCCATCCCCCATCCTTTGCCAAACCCCCAGTTCAGACACTCATACCTGCAGTTCTGACTCTGTTCACCAGGAGGCAGCACTCTCCATTTTCTACACATTTTTCTTTCTCTCCCTCAATGAAAAGACATCATTTTTTTTTCAAAGTAAAAAGTTTCCTAAAAAACAGAAGTAGGTACAAGGGAACCTTAACTTTCTTTGAAAATTCAGATGTGCATAAAAAGACTAAAAGAATATGTGTGTAGTTTGTATCCTGCTTCTCACTGAGGTATTATGTGTACTGTGTGCGTACTATGTGCCAGGAACTGTCAGTCAAATTCCTTATCTGCATCTCAGCCTCTCTCTCTTCATCCGCAGACCTGCATAACTGGAAATGCCTATAGGAAACATGATGGACGTTAGTGGCCATCCCTTGGGGATGGGGATACATCCCTCATCCCTTTGACTTCAGACTTCATTCTAAGCAAGATGAATCTGATCTTGACTTTGAGTCCCAGAAACCATCATGGAAACAAGAAATGATGTAGCTGAGTGGGAGAGCTTGTAATGCAGGAGACTGTGGCACCTTCTAACTCAAATCTCTGTCCTTTTGCATAGGACTAATAGGCTATTTATTACCTTTTCTGACTGGGCATTGCTTAGAGAGTCAAGGATGAGGTGATCAGCGTTGGTTTCAGTTTTGCTTCTTCTCACCAGATCCAGCTGGAGGTTTCCCTTTCTTTTGTTCTGTCAAAATGGTACACTTTGGAATTGGTTTTGAATTTATTATCTCTAAGGAGATAAGAGGGTGGTTCTATCCATTTAGTCATCTGACAAGTCCATTTGAGATGACACAGAATTCCTGCTTCATGAAGATGTTCTCTGCCAGTCAGGGGGAGCCTGGTATGTACCCACAAGGGATGGAAAAGAGTAGAGACTGAGCTATGAAGACAAACACAGGATGAAGACTCTGGTCCAAATGCCCAACTCTCTTGACTTAGTGAAGTGGTGTTCCCAGATTTCTCACATGATGGTCACTTGTTTTCTGGGTTCCTCTTACACCTGACACTCTAATATGGTCCCTTTCTCTCTCTCCTGGCCACAAATGTACACCCACAGTAAATTCCTCTATAAGCTAATACTTGGGAAAAATTTTCCAAAGTTGACTTCAAATCCAGAGGCAGTAAGAGAAAACCCTGGTAACACTTGATTCCATTAAAAATTGCATGGTGAAAAATCTCATAAGCAAAGTAAAGTGAAAAGTTACACATTAGGGAAAATATACAACTTATGTAACTAACAAAGTTTATCTACTTGTAGTAGAAAGATTATGAAAAAGAAAAGGCAAATTAGAACATTCTGAAGGAGAAAGCACACTAGATACAAAGAAGTACTTCCTGAGAAAATGCTCCTTAAACATGTTAAAAACTGTTCAACCTAACTCTTAAGAGATGCAAAGAGAAAAAAAAATCAGGATACCTCTTCTAATCATTTACATAGTCTGTGAAGAAATAGGGAGACAAGTACATTTTTGCTGGTGGTAATGTGACATGATACAATTCCTAACCAGGGTATTTGTTATGATGTAAGGAAATTACCAGAGTACTTACCCTTGGAATCAGCAGTGTCTTTTCTAAGAATCTACCCTAAAGTAACAATGTAAAAAGAAAAAAAGACACAAGCTCAAAGTCTTTCCTTCCAGAACAATTAATAAGATTTTAAGATAAGAAACAAGATGTATACACCAACAGGGAGCTGGTTGAATAAACTGTGGTCCATCTACATCCAAAAGACCTATATAGCTATAAAAACCAGTAAGACTCTCTTTCTGTATTGCTATGGAGTCATCGCCAGGATATAATGTTCAGTGATATAAAAAACAGGTGCAAAAAAGTGTGCAGAGCTGCTGCTGTCCAATAGGGTAGCCACTAGCCTCAAGTAACTACTTACAGTAAATTAAATTAAAATTACATGACATTAAGAATCAGTCACAGTTGCCACGTTTTAGTAGCTAAATGTTCAATTCCTGAATAAGCCTCTGTTAGTTAACGGTTGCTGTGTTGAAGAGCAGAATACAGAATGTTCCCATATCCACAGAAATCTCTATTGAATAGCTCTGAAGTAAAATATAACAACTTTTACATACAAAAGGGGTGAAAACAAATGTGTGTTATATTTTCTTATATTCTCTAAACTGTACAGTTATACAAATGATGATAAAAATGTGTACCTATAAGAGGACAGAAGAGCAGTCCAAGATGCATGACAATGATGTAGAGTCTCTAAATATGAGACGTAAGTTTACTGGCTCTATTCACTGAAAAGGGCAAGAAACACTGACCAATCCAGTAGCAATCAGCAATGGTAGTCTCTGCACTTCATTCTCTAAACACATTTCCCACTAAAAGGAACCAGGCTTACTGGAGAAATGCCTGATTTCTGGTCTAGGTAAGGATTTTACAAGGTGAGTGTGGACTGAACTCTCATAACAGAAATTATATCAAAAAGAATCATAACTGAAGGGCTCCCATTGGACAAAGATAGAAAAATTTGAACATCAAAAACATTAATAATTGTAATGCACTAAAACACCTTAAATATAGGAATATCTATGAGCTCTAACATGTATCACACTCTTTTAAAAATCCAGAAAAACCAACACACTGCTCACCTTTGAGAGTTGTAGGGAAAAAACTCATTTTTGAAAGTGGAAATATTGTCAATGAATTGTATATTCACCTGGCCTTTCCTGTGCATATTACACCTATGCATAGTTGACAAGGGATGGATTCTTTTATGAAAGAATTATAGTTAATACATGCAGAAGAAATTGAAGAATTTGTACATCATGTTTTTCAACCTTTTATGAAATGTAGTTCTAAGCAATGATCTTTAGAGGCTGCAAAAATGATGTGAGAATTAGATGGGAAATTTTATAATGACTGCATCACAGTATCTCATAATTCGCCTTTCCTCACTTGCAAAATGGAAATAATTATATCCATATTAGACAATTATTGTAAGGAGCAAATATCTCAAGTGCATCTGCTAAAGGATACATATAGTGCTAAATAAGTATTAATAGTCTTATTTCATACCTGACCTTCCTTCGAAGGAGATTCCCTTGTATGATCCAAATAGTATCAGGAGACAATAATGTGAAAATATTACATGGAAGAGAAATGCATATATTTTCACTATGTATTCACTTTAGTGTCATTTTTCTGTGCTAGAGTCATTTTTCAGATAATTTCAAAAAAATGGAAAACTGACTGTAGCATTTGTATTTGGTCTGTAAAGGAAAACCACTGGTCCATTTCACATTATTTCATATACTTTCCCATACCACTTTTAATGGTCTGTGTCAATTTCATAAGAATAATGTGTGTACTCAGATGAACTTATCTGTGAAACAGAAACAATCTGACAGACAGAGAGCAGACTTGTGGTTACCAAGGTGTGGTGTGGGGAGGGATGAATTGGGAGCTTGGGAGTAGCAGATGCAAACTATTATTTGTAGAATGGATAAGCAACAGGACCTACTGTATAGCCCAGGTAACTAAATTCAATATTCTGTGGCAAACCATAATGGAAAATAAGATAAAAATAATATAGATGTATAACTGAATCACTTTGCTGTACAGCAGAAATTAACATAACATTGTAAGTCAACTAGACTTCAATAATATTCAGTTCAGTCACTCAGTCGTGTCCAACTCTTTGCGACCCCATGGACTGCAGCACCTCAGGCTTCTCTGTCCATCACAAACTCCCAGACTGTGCTCAAACTCATGTCCATTGAGTCAGTGATGCCATCCAATCATCTTATCCTCTGTCATCCCCTTCTCCTCCTGCCTTCAATCTTTCCCAGCATCAGGGTCTTATCCAATGAGTCAGTTCTTCTCATCAGGTAGCCAAAGTATCAGAGTTCCAGCTTCAGTATCAGTCCTTCCAATGAATATTCAGGACTGATCTCCTTTAGGATGGACTGGTTGGATCGCCTTGCACTCCAAGGGATTGTCAAGAGTCTTCTCCAACACCACAGTTCAAAAGCATCAATTCTTCAGCTCTCAGCTTTCTTTATAGTCCAACTCTCACATCCATACATGACTACTGGAAGAAACATAGCCTTGACTAGATGGACCTTTGTCGGTAATGTAATGTCTCTGCTTTTTAATATGCTATATGTTTGTTATAGCTTTTCTTCCAAGGAGCAGGCGCCTTTTAATTTCATGGCTGCAGTCACCACCTGCAGTGATTTTGGTGCCCCCCAAAATAAAGTCTATCACTGATTCCATTGTTTCTCCATCTATTTGCCATGAAGTGATAGGACTGGATGCCATGATCCTCATTTTCTGAATGTTGAATTTTAAGCCAGCTTTTTCACTCTCCTCTTTCAGTTTCATCAAGAGGATCTTTAGTTACTCTTTGCTTTCTGCTGTAAGGGTGGTATCATATGCATATCTGAGGTTATTGATATTTTACCTGGCAATTTTTTTTCAGCTTGTGCTTCATCCAGTCCAGCATTTCCCATGATGTACTCTGCATATAAGTTAAATAAGCTGGGTGACAACATGCATCCTTTCCCAATCTGGAACAAGTCTGTTGTTCCATGTCCTGTTCTAACTGTTGCTTCTTGACCTGCATACAGATTTCTCAGGAGGCAGGTAAGGTAGTCTGGTATTCCCACCTCTTAAAGAATTTTCCACAGTTCGTTGTGATCCACACAGTAAAAGACTTTGGCATTGTCAATAAAGTGGAAGTGGATGTTTTTCTGGAACTCTCGCTTTTTCTGTGATCCAACGGATGTTGGCAATTTGATCTCTGGTTTCTCTGCCTTTTCTAAATCCAGCTTGAACATCTGGAAGTTCCAATTTGTCTACTGCTGAAGCCTGGCTTGGTGAATTTTGAGCATGTGAGATGGGTGCAATTGTGTGGTAGTTTGAACATTCTTTGGCATTGCCTTTCTTTGGGATTGGAATGAAAAATGACCTTTTCATGGCCACTGCTGAGTTTTGCAAATTTGCCAGCATACTGAGTGCAGCACTTTCACAGCATCATCTTTTAGGATTTGAAATAGCTCAGGTGGAATCCCATCACCTCCACTAGCTTTGTTCATAGTGATGCTTCCCAAGGCCCACCTGACTTCGCACTCCAGGATGTCTGGCTCCAGGTGAGTGATCACACCATCGTGCCTATCTGGGTCATGAAGATCTTTTTCGTACAGTTCTTCTGTGTATTCTTGCCACCTCTTCTTAATATCTTCTGCTTCTGTTAGGTCCATACCATTTTTGTCCTTTATTGTGCACATCTTTGCATGAAATGTTCCCTTGTTGTCTCTAATTTTCTTGAAGAGATCTCTAGTCTATCCCATTCTATTGTTTTCCTCTATTTCTTTGCATTGATCACTGAGGAAGGCTTTCTTATCTCTCCTTGCTATTCTTTGGAACTCTGCATTCAAATGGTTATAACTTTCCTCTTCTCCTTTGCCTTTCACTTCTCTTCTTTTCTCAGCTATTTGTAAGGCCTCCTCAGACAACCATTTTGCCTTTCTTTTTCTTGGGGATGGTCTTGATCCCTGCCTCCTGTACAATGTCACAAACCTCTGTCCATAGTTCTTCAGGCACTCTGTCTATCAGATCTAATCCCTTGAATCTATTTGTCACTTCCACTGTAAAATCATAAGGGATTTGAATTTAGGTCATACCTGCATGGTCTAGTGGTTTCCCCTACTTTCTTCAATTTAAGTCTGAATTTGGCAATAAGGAGTTCATGATCCGAGTCACAGTCAGTTCCTGGTCTTGTTTTTGCTGACTGTATAGTGCTTCTCCATCTTCAGCTGCAAAGAATATAGTCAATCTGATTTCGGTATTGACCATCTGGTGATGTCCATGTGTAGCGTCTTCGCTTGTGTTGTTGGAAGAGGATGTTTGCTATGACCAGTGTGTTCTCTTGACAAAACTCTTTAAACCTTTGCCCTGTTTCATTTTGTACTTCAAAGCCAGACTTGCCTATTACTCCAAGTATCTCTTGACTTCCTACTTTTGCATTCCAGTCCCTTGTGATGAAAAGGACATATTTTTGGGTGTTAGTTCTAGAAGGTCTTGTAGGTCATCATAGAACCATTCAACTTCAGCTTCTTTGACATTAGTGGTTGGAGCATAGACTTGTATTACTGTGATATTAAATGATTTGCCTTGGAAATGAACAGAGATGTCGTTTTTGAGACTGCATCCAAGTACTACCTTTCGAACTCTTTTTTTGACTATCAGGGCTACTCCGTTTCTTCTAAGGGATTCTTGCCCACAGTAGTAGATATAATAGTCACCTGAATTAAATTCACCCGTTCCAGTCCATTTCAATTTACTGATTCCTAAAATGTAGATGTTCACTCTTGTCATCTCCTGTTTGACTACTTCCAATTTACCTTGTTTCATGAACCTAACATTCCAGGTTCCTATGCAATATTGCTCTTTACAGCACCCGACTTTACTTCCATCACCAATCACATCCACAACTGGGCATTGTTTTCCCTTTGGCTCTGTCTCTTTATTGCTTCTGGAGTTATTTCTCCACTGATCTCCAGTAGCATACTGGGCACTACCAACCTGGGGAGTTCGTCTTTCAGTGTCATATCCTTTTTGCCTTTTCATACTGTTCATGGGGTTCTCAAGGCAAGAACACTGAAGTGGTTTGCAGTTCCCTTCTCCAGTGGACCATATTTTGTCAAAACTCTCCACCATGACCTGTCCATCTTGGGTGGCCCTACACGACAGGGCTCATAGTTTCATTGTTATACAAGGCTGTGATCCATGTGATCAGTTTGGTTAGTTTTCTGTCATTGTGGCTATCATTCTGTCTGTCCTGTGATGGATGAGGAGAAGAGGCTTGTGGAAGCTTCCTGATGGGAGGGACTGGTTGTAGGGAAATCTAGGTCTTGCTCTGATGGGTGGGCCATGCTCAGAAAATATTAATATTAATAGAAGAATAACATGTACTGTAATCCAGCAAGAATGGATTTGCAGAAGAACACTGCAATAAATCATGAGGTGCCAGGCTTATCATAGGTTCTTGGGTAAGTCATTTACACCATGCTGGCCAATTTTGGGGGGGCTTCCCTGTTGGCTCAGCAGTAAAGCATTCACCTGCAATGCAGGAGATGCAGGAGACTGGGGTTAGATCCCTGGGTGGGGAAGAGCCCATGGAGAAGGAAATGGCAACCCACTCCAGTATTCTTGCCTGGAAAGTTCCATGGACAGAGGAACCTGGCAGGCTACAGTCCACAGGGTCACAAAGAGTTGGACACAAGGCCAGTTTTTTGGATAAAACTCCTCAGATGTAGAAATTAATGAAATACTGTCTAGGAGAGCACTTTTGAGACCTTAGGTGGAATACAAGGACCTGTCATTTCTACATACTTTCCAATATGCACTTTGAATATTATCATAGTCTGTGTTGAATGAATTTAGTATACATAAGTACTTACATTACTTTGCACTTGAAATGCCATTTGTGAATAGTCTTAAGATGGCTGGAACTGAAAATTTATATATTAGGGAGGACCTCTGACCCAGAAAACCACAGGGACTTGTCTGTTGTGAATGCATACATTTTTCTACATGCATTTTCTACAACATTCTTAGAAGGCAGAATAATAGATCTTCACAATATTTTGGAAAACAATAATGTACAGAGGTTAAGCAACTTGCGTAGGGGTCATCCTTTTATTAAGAGGGAAAGCAGAGATTGACACCCTATATTTCCAAGCACAGATTGCATGATGCTCAGGTAGACATCACACCACGTTCAAGTAAGTCTAACTTTCTTGCTGATCTGTGACAGTTCTGAAATCTATCTTCACTTCCGATGCCAGACTGAGAATCCTGCCTGCAAGTCAGTGAACATCATTTACTTTGATTTCCTATTCTGTAGACAAAAGGGAATGTGATTAATAAAACAGAGGGATATGTGTTATACTAAGGATGAGTAATTGAAGGAACAGACTCCAAATGCATGAAAATCAAATGTGCCTGGATTCATTAATACATATTGACAAATCAGCCTGTGAGAAGATTGTGCTAATTGAAATCTCCACCAGCAATATTAGACTTTGTAGGATTTCCCATATGCACACCCACACTGGGAATTCTCAATATAATTGAGATATTACATTTGAAAAGCATGAAGATAGAAATTCTGTTATTATTATCATATTTAATTGGGCAGTAATGTTAGCTAAAAGAATCCCTAGTATGTCAAATACCTGCTAATCTCCATTTTCATTGGTGATTAATGCAAAAGTCTCTAGCGATACATGCAGCCTAACAAACAATGAGTGGTGGCCACATCAGGTGGCAGGTTTCCTAGGGCTGATGGCTGTATGTAGGCTCCAGGTTGTGTGTGTGTGTGTATGGATCTGGGGGCTCCCAATGACACTGTGTATCCCTGGAAAGAGGTTGAGAATATCTCTCTGTGATATATGTTGAGTTCAGTATTAGAGAGGAGTTGAATCTGCTCATTCTCAAGTCTTTCTAAATGGCACACAGCTAGACCATAACATGCTTCTGAGCACACAGTAGTCTCTTTCCCCAGATGAAAGGCAAGCCTGTCTGCACTCACCTGCTCAGGTCAGGGATGGATCCTTCCAGGACGTAAGGTATGGCTGTCTGACTAAATCTACTTCTGAGCACTGAAACTGAGGGCTCCCATCTTGCAGCCTCAATTGCAGAGTCTTGAGGAGCTATATCCTCTCAACCACCCACCACACAGGTTCAGTCATCTGCCTGAGGAGTTCCACACTCATGGATAAAAATCCTTAAATTCTTATCATATCTTTGACACACTGGAAGAATCCATCTATTCTTCCATTCATATATTTGACAGGCATTAGGAAGAAACTCCATCACTCTTTGGGTAACTCTTAGGCTTATCCAGAATAGAAACAAAGAAGTAAGATGTGGGAAGCCTGGTGTGGTACATTGAGATGTTAATCTAAGAAAAAATGAATCCTTCTTATTAAGATCTCAACCTGCTCAAGTGTCCTATAAATGGTGATTTTTACAACATCATTTAATGCTGTGAGCCTCTGTCCACATCTCTAGTTCCTGACCTTTTTTCATATATATTCTGCACTACAAAGCCAAAGATCTACAATGAACTCTTGATACTCAATTCACATCCCCTAGCCTCCCCTCCAACTCAGTCTTCATGTCTAAACTAATGAGGAAATCCCTCCACTCTTCCACTGAAATTTATCTTGCCAAAATCAACAGCCATCTTTCTGTCACATTATACATCATGAGTTATGAAAGGCTTGTTCAAATGGAAGCAGAGGTTTTCCTACCCAAGATACAATTAATTTGCTTGTCTATTGACAAGGATTGCATTGAAACTGATGCTATCAGTTACCTAAAATTTAGAATTATAAAACGTCTTCCATGGAGATCAAGTCAGACAATGGGGAAGTGTGAGCTACAGATTATAGTCTTTCAAATGAAGTGTAGATTGTCCCCAACATGTCTCACACTTTTGCATCATTGAAAGGGATTTTACAAATAGGTCTACAGCAGGATGAAAATCTTTTTTAGGGTCACCTCACTAGATTCTGTCTTACCTGTCTCTTTTTCTTTCCCTCAAGGTATTTCCAATTATGGAATGAAATCATCTGAAATTACAATGTCTCATATGCTGAGGTCCTGCAATTACACTTGTAGTTCCTTTTCAAGAGAAATAAATACATGTCAACATAAAAGCTTGTAGAAACTCTTCATAAGACCATTTTTCAAATAGCCAAAAAGTGGAAACAAATCAAATGTCTATCAACAAGTAAAATTTGGCATAGCCATACAGCAAATTATGATTTAGCCATGAAATCAATGAAACACTGGTCCATGGACAGCATATATGATCCTTGAAGCCCTTATGCAAAGTGGACAAACTCATACATAAAAAGACCAAACAGCATAGGGTTCAATGTATAGAAAGTGTTCAAAATAGGCAATCCATAGAGACAGAAAACAAATCAGTGTTCACCTGTGACAAAGTATGGGTACATGAATTTACTCTTTTCAAGGATTATGGGAATTTGGGGAACTACAGAGAAACCTAAAATTCAGTTATGGTGATGGTTGCATGCATTTACTAAAAATCATCACACAGTACTCTTAAAATGGGTGAACTTCATTGCTTGAAATTTTAGCCAAGGAAAACTGTTTAAAATATGACATTGTATATTGTACAACATCTGCTTTTGTACCAGAGTAAGAAGCAAATTTATTAAGATTTTAGTAAATTATTAAGATGGTGGAGTAGAAGGATGTGTACTCATCTTCTTCTGTGAGATCTCCAAAACTACAACTCGCTGCTGAACAACTGTCAACAGGATAATGTTGGATCCCACCAAAAAAAAGATACTCCACATCCAAGGGCAAAGGAGAAGCCCCAGCAAGATGGTAGGAGGGGTGAAGTCACATTTAGAATCAAACACCATGCCCACCAGAGACACTCAGATGGCTCAAACAAACCTTGTGTGCACCAGGAGAAAGAGACCCCACAGAGACTGAACCAGAACTTTGTATGAATATCTCCTGCAGAGGTAAGAGTCAGCTGTGGCCTGCTGCAGGGGCAGGGGCTCTGGGTGCAGCAGACCTGGGTATAACCTAAGCCTTTTTGGAGGAGGTTGCCATTAACCCCACCATAGAGCTGCCAGAACTTACACAGGACTGGGGAAACAGTCTTGGATGGCACAAACAAAACCTTGTGCACACCAGGACCCAGGAGAAAGGAGCAGTGACCCCACAAGAGACTGACCTAGACTTGGCCATGAGTGTCCAGGAGTCTCCAGCAGAGATGTGGGTCAGTGGTGGCCTGCTGAAGGGTCAGGGGCACTGAGTGCAACAGTGCATGCATGGGAATTTTAAAATGATGTCACCATTATCTTCATTACTTCCACCATAGTTTTGCCTCAGGTCAAACAACAGGGAGGGAACAGAGCCCCGCCCATCAACAGAAAATTGGATTAAAGATTTACTGAGCATGGCTCTGACCATCAGAAAAGACCCAGTTTCCCCCTCTCTTATCCTTATCCATCAGAGAGCGGACAGAATGAAAACCACAATCACCAAAAACTAACCAAACTGATTACTGGACCACAGCCTTGTCTTACTCAATGAAACTGTGAGCCATGCTACAGTAGGGCTACCCAAGACAGATGGTCATGGTGGAGAGCTCTGACAAAATGTTGTCCACTGGAGAAGGGAATGGAAAACCACTTCAGTATTCTTGCCTTGAGGACTCCATGAACACTATGAAAAGGCAAAATGATAGAACACTGAAAGATGAACTCCACAGATTGGTAGGTGTCTAATATGCTACTGGAGATTAGTGGAGAAATAACTCCAGAAAGAATGAAGAGATGGAGCCAAAGAAAAACAACATCCAGTTGTGGATGCAGCTGGTGATGGAAGAAAAGTCTGATGCTATAAAGAGCAGTGTTACATAGGAACCTGGAATGTTAGGTCCATGAATCAAGGCAAGTTGGAAGTGGTCAAACAGGAGATGGAAAGAGTGAACATCGTCATTTTAGGAATCAGCGAACTAAAATGGGTGAATTTAACTCAAATGACCATTATATCTACTAACGTGGGGAAGAATCCCTTAGAAGAAATGGAGTAACCATCATAGTCAACAAAAGAGTCCGAAATGCCATACTTGGATGTAATCTCAAAAACGACAGAATGATCTCTGTTCATTTCCAAGGCAAACCATTTAATATCACAGTAATCCAAGTCTATGCCCCAACCAGTAGTGCTGAAGAAGCTGAAGTCAAACAGTTCTATGAAGAACTACAAGACCTTCTAGAATAAACAACCAAAAAAGATGCCCTTTTCATTATAGGGGACTGGAATGCAAAAGTAGGATGTCAAGAGATACCTGGAGTAATAGGCAAATTTGGCCTTGGAGTACAGAATGAAGCAGGGCAAAGGCTAACAGAGTTTAGTCAAGAGAACTCACTGGTGATAGCAAACACCTTCTTCCAACAACACAAGTGAAGACGCTACACATGGACATCACCAGATGGTCAATACCGAAATCAGATTGACTATATTCTTTGCAGCTGAAGATGGAGAAGCACTATACAGTCAGCAAAAACAAGACCAGGAGCTGACTGTGACTCGGATCATGAACTCCTTATTGCCAAATTCAGACTTAAATTGAAGAAAGTAGGGGAAACCACTAGACCATGCAGGTATGACCTAAATTCAAATCCCTTATGATTTTACAGTGGAAGTGACAAATAGATTCAAGGGATTAGATCTGATAGACAGAGTGCCTGAAGAACTATGGACAGAGGTTTGTGACATTGTACAGGAGGCAGGGATCAAGACCATCCCCAAGAAAAAGAAAGGCAAAATGGTTGTCTGAGGAGGCCTTACAAATAGCTGAGAAAAGAAGAGAAGTGAAAGGCAAAGGAGAAGAGGAAAGTTATAACCATTTGAATGCAGAGTTCCAAAGAATAGCAAGGAGAGATAAGAAAGCCTTCCTCAGTGATCAATGCAAAGAAATAGAGGAAAACAATAGAATGGGATAGACTAGAGATCTCTTCAAGAAAATTAGAGACACCAAGGGAACATTTCATGCAAAGATGTGCACAATAAAGGACAAAAATGGTATGGACCTAACAGAAGCAGAAGATATTAAGAAGAGGTGGCAAGAATACACAGAAGAACTGTACGAAAAAGATCTTCATGACCCAGATAGGCACGATGGTGTGATCACTCACCTGGAGCCAGACATCCTGGAGTGCGAGGTCAGGTGGGCCTTGGGAAGCATCACTATGAACAAAGCTAGTGGAGGTGATGGGATTCCACCTGAGCTATTTCAAATCCTAAAAGATGATGCTGTGAAAGTGCTGCACTCAGTATGCTGGCAAATTTACAAAACTCAGCAGTGGCCATGAAAAGGTCATTTTTCATTCCAATCCCAAAGAAAGGCAATGCCAAAGAATGTTCAAACTACCACACAATTGCACTCATCTCACATGCTAGCAAAGTAATGCTCAAAATTCGCCAAGCTAGGCTTCAACAGTACATGAACTGTGAGCTTCCAACTGTTCAAGCTGGATTTAGCAAAGGCAGAGGAATTAGAGATCAAATTGCCAACATCATAGAAAAAGCAAGAGAGTTCCAGAAAAACATCTACTTCTGGTTTATTGATTATGCCAAAGCCTTTGACTATGTGGATCACAACAAACTGTGGAAAATTCTTTAAGAGGTGGGAATACCAGACTACCTTACCTGCCTCCTGAGAAATCTGTATGCAGGTCAAGAAGCAACAGTTAGAACTGGACACGGAACAACAGTCTGGTTCCAAATTGAGAAAGGAGTACATCAAGGCTGTATATTGTCACCCAGCTTATTTAATTTATATGCCGAGTACATCATGCGAAATGCCAGGCTGGATGAAGCACAAGCTGGAATCAAACTTGCCGGGAGAAATACCAATAACCTCAGATGTGCAGATGACACCACCCTTATGACAGAAAAAGAAGAGGAGCTAAAGATCCTCTTAATGAAAGTGAAAGAGGAGAGTGAAAAATTTGGCTTAAAACTCAACATTCAGAAAACTAAGATCATGGCATCTGGTCCCATCACTTCATGGCAAGTAGTGGGAAACAATGAAAACAGTGATAGACTTTATTTTCTTGCACTCCAAAATTACTGCAGATGGTGACTGCAGCCATGAAATTAAAAGACAATTGCTCCTTGGAAGAAAAGCTATCACCAACCTAGACACCATATTAAAAAGCAGAGACATTACTTTGCCAACAAAGGTCCGTCTAGTCAAGGCTATGTTTTTTCCATTAGTCATGTATGGATGTGAGAGTTGGACCATAAAGAAAGCTGAGCACTGAAGAACTGATGCTTTAGAACTGTAGTGTTGGAGAAGAGTCTTGAGAGTCCCTTGGACTGCAAGGCGGTCAAGCCAGTCAATCCTAAAGGAGATCAGTCCTGAATATTCCATTGGAAGGATTGATGCTGAAGCTGAAACTCCAATACTTTGGCCATCTGGTGGGGAGAACTAACTCATTTTAAATGACTCTGATGCTGGAAAAGATTGATGCTGGGAGAAGGGGATGACAGAGGATGAGATGGTTGGATGTCATCATTGTTTCGATGGACACGAGTTTGAGTAAGCTCCGGGAGTGGACAGGGAAGCCTGATGTGCTGCAGTTCATAGGACTGCAACAAGTCGAACACAACTGAGTGACTGAACTGAACTTAACGGAGAAGCAAATTTCATTCAGGATATAGTTTAGGATAGTGATAGGAGTTGGTTATAAGGATTGCCATTCTGATAATTTCTTTCCTATCATCTCAGCCTGGGTTTAGGAAGGGAGGGCAAAGGAGTAGCAAGGTCACGAAGAGGTTGAAAGAAACAGAAGAAAGTGTGGTTGTCAGTGAGTGCAGGCACACACATGCATGCATAGATACACTGACACTCATGTCATACATATTCCTACATCTACCAGGTTGGGTAGATTCTAAGACTCTCACAAGACAGTTGCTGTGCTCAAAGAGGACACATACAGCTACCAGTGCAAATAGTCACATGAATCCTTATCTGTTCCTTTCTGCACTGTTCAATCTCATCCACAAAACATTGACAATAGGGAATATAGGAAACATTGAATTCCAAATAACGTGAAGTTGTGAGAATCGATTCTATCACATCCATAGGATGGAATTCTAGTCATGTAGCAAAATTGTTATAATGGAAACAAAAAAGAGAGAGTATTTGCTGCTTTTCAGATTAGCAATGATTCACATTATTTCTAAAACGTGTAGAAACAGAAATTTTCATATAGCACTGTTAGAAATACAAAATAATATTTTTTCAATGTTGTATTCATAAAAAATAGTTTTCTTAGTTTGAAAAAACACTTGAGGAACTTATGAAAATGCTTACTAAGATATCTGCAGGTATATGAACAAGAATGTTAAGTACGCTATTATTTGTAATAGAAAACATGGTAAAGGAGTTATATGCACATCAGTACTGGAAAAGTGAATTTTGGAGCATCCAAATTGACACAGGCTGGGATCTGGGACCTGTGCTTCAGTGCTTTAACTTGCACCTGGCATACCTTGCTTCGAACAAGAAAATACAGAGAAAATGGATAGGACTAAAAATAACTGGGTGCATGTGCAGTTGCAACAAATTCTGGACAAAAGATCCAAATAGACCAAGTAACTGATACAAAAAGCTCAGCTTCTCTGTTCACTGGTGTCAAAACAAATTTCAGAGACAGAGTTTTGGGTGAAGTAGAAAAGGAGAGCTTTATTCCTCTGCTAGGCAAAGGGGGACACAGTGGGCTAATGCCCTCAAAACCAAGTGTTCTCAAATTGGGTAGATCGTGACAAGTTTTATAGTAAAAGAGGGCGTGATCAGTTCCTGGACACTGTTCTGATGGGTTGGTGGTGAAATCAATAAGCATCAACATCATCAGTCTTGAGGTTTAACTGGTCTGGGGTCTACATGCTTGTGGACAGCATACCATAATTTCAGTATGACCTGTCCATCTTGGGTGCCATTGCACAGCATGTCTCATAGCTTCATTGAGTTACTAAAGCCCCTTCACCACGACAAGGCTGTGATCCATGAAGCAGAACACCACCTAAGGGGAGGCCAAAACACCAAAGCAATCCCTCTGGCTTGACCCCTGAACACATCCCTACCCTCCTCCCAAATAAAGAATGAGCTGGCCACACCTCTGGGAGTGGGGAGCAGCAAGCAAAGGAATCTGTTGTTTGTTTTCACTCCCCGCTGCAGCCGTAGGGGCCCCAATAAAGCCATGCCTGTATTTCATATCTGGTGTCTAGTCAACTTTATTGATTGGGAAAGGCCTAGAACCCTGGTCAATAACAATGTGATGCAACAGTTTGTTGATATAAAAGAAAAAGTGACATTTAGTTTTCAAGAAACTAAAATATTATTGTAGATATTAATTCCCATGGAAATATGTTCACAATAAGTAATAAAGCAGGTTAAAATATTTATTGCTGTTGCTGTTCAGTTGCCCAGTCATGTCCAACTCTTTGTGACTCCATGGATTGCAGCACGCCAGGCCTCCCTGTCCCTCACCATCTCCTGGAGTTTGCCCAAGTTCATGTTCATTGCATTGGTGATCCCATCCAGCCATCTCATCCTCTTACGCTCCCTTCTCCTTCTGCCCTAAATCTTTCCCAGCATCAGGGGCTTTTCCAATGAGTCAGCTGTTTGCATCAGATGACCAAAATACTGGAGTTTCAGCTTCAGCATCAGCCCTTCCAATGAATATTCAGGGTTGATTTCCCTTGAGACTGACTGTTTGATCTCCTTGCTGTTCAAGGGACTTTCAGGAGTCTTCTCCAGCACCACAGTTCTAAGGCATCAATTCTTTGGCATTCAGCCTTCTTAACGGTCCAGCTCTCACAACCATACGTGACCACTGGGAAGACCATAGCCTTGACTAACAGACCTTTGTTGGCAGAGTAATGTCTCTGCTTTTCAACACACTGTCTAGGTTTGTCATTGCTTTCGTGGCAAGAAGCAAAATCTCCTGATTTCATGGCTGCAGTCACCGTCCGCAGTGATTTTAGAGCCCAAGAAGAGGAAATCTGTCACTGCTTCCAGCCTTTCCCCTTCTATTTGCCATGCAGTAATGGGGCCAGATGCCATGATCTTTGTTTTGTTTTTTTTTTTAATAGTCTTAAGCTGGCTGCTTCACTCTTCTTCACCCTCATCAAGAGACTCCTTAGTTCCTCTTCACTTTCTACGATTAGAGTGGATTATATTTATAAATGACAAGAATCTATTTTTGCTTATAGAAGGGTATACCTCTTTATCCAGAGAGCTTAAAAAAAAAAACCACACTTTTGTTAAAACATAAAAATGGTCCTGTTGTTGAAATCACATAGAGCTTTCCACTCAACATAGAAAGAGGCTGCACTTTCTGTCTAGATACTTCAGTATCCCTGCATCAAGTCTGCGTCCCTTTTCTACACAGACTTCCTGAAAGTTCTCTGGGTTTAGGCCACAGCCCTTCCCTCCCGCTTTCTAGCTCAGTGATGTTCAAGCTGCAGTTCAGCGTACTGTCACAAGGTGGCACCATCCTACCGCCACAGTCACATTTCTCTATAAAGACTTCAGTTCAAAAATACCATCCTCAGAAAGATAAAGAACATTACAGCATACTAACACATATATATGGAATTTAGAAAGATGGTAACGATAACCCTATATGCAAAACAGAAAAAGAGACACAGAAATACAGAACAGACTTTTGAACTCTGTGGGAGAAGGTGAGGGTGGGATGTTTCAAAAGAACAGCATGTATACTATCTATGGTGAAACAGATCACCAGCCCAGGTGGGATGCATGAGAAAGTGCTCGGCCTGGTGCACTGGGAAGACCCAGAGGAATCGGGTGGAGAGGGAGGTGGGAGGGGGGATCGGGATGGGGAATAAGTGTAAATCTATGGCTGATTCATATCAATGTATGACAAAACCCACTGAAATGTTATGAAGTAATTAGCCTCCAACTAATAAAAAAATTAAACAAAAACAAAAACAAAAACAAAAATACCATCCTCTTCTTCAAATGGACGGAGGAGCCTGGTAGGCTACAGTCCATGGGGTGGCAAAGAGTCGGACACGACTTCATGACTTCACTTTCACTTTCACTTCTTCAAAAGCCAGCCTATATACCTATGTACATAATGACTCTAATTTTGTCTAAAAACTTGTTAGAGGTAAGAGAAGAGTGTAAAAAAAAAATACTCAGCACTTGCACATGAAGACAAAACACCAGGTCGCAATAGCTTGGTGGCTGTGGCCTGCTGTTGAAGGGTTTGGTAAGACTGGTGGGAGGTGCAAGAGAGAAGGGGATCCAGAGTGGGGTCTTGCTGGCTCTGTCCAGTGTCATGGGCAGGGTATGACATACAGGGAGTGGGAGAAGGTCTGGGAAGACTACGGGGTGGGTGGTGATGGAGGGTGAACACCCTGCTGTCTGGGAGTGACCCCCATCTTGAAGTGTGGACACTTCAACCTACACTTACGAAGGAAGGAGATACCTCAATGACTTCGATGTTCTTTTCAGGAAAACAGCAGGTGGGACTGCTTTACTATATATAAAGTTATATATATATATATATATAAACTTTACAAACATAATTAGTCCCTTAGTAAGTAAAACATTCCAGGATCATCTTCTGCTTAGCACATGGTGCTCATTTTCTTTGTAAAAGAAAAATGGAGATGGGAGCCGCCTTGTGGTCAGAGACATAATTGCAGTTCTGTGACTCAGAACAGGGGTCTCGCAAAGGAGAGTGAGGAGGAAGTTAGAGATGTGGGTAAATGGTTTTAGCCAGGGTTTTCCAGAATTTTTCACTTACTGGGAGCAGTTTCTCTGTATCTTCCATTTTTGGGCATATCTAAATCTGAGATCGGAATCAATCTCTAGTCAGACCTGAAGAGAAAGCTAGATTTGTTAAGGTGATATTTATAAGCTATTTTGACACTCAATTGTTAAGTGGCCTCTGACTCTTTGCTACCCCATGAACTGCAGCAGGCCAGGTTTCTCTGTCCCTCACTATCTCCCTGAGTTTATTCATACTTACGTCCACTGAGTCAGTGATGGTATCTAAACATCTCAATCTCTGCTATGCCCTTCTACTCTTGCCCTCAATCTTTCCCAGCATAAGAGTTATTTCCAATGAGTCAGGTCTTAAAATCAAATGGCCAGAGTCCTAGAGCTCAGCTTCAGCATCAGTCTTTCCAATGAATATTCAGGGTTGTTTTCCTTTAGGATTGATTGTTTTTATCTCCTTGCTGTCCAAGGAACTCTCAAGAGTCTTCTCTAGCACCACAGTTAAAGAGCATCAATTTTTTTTTGTCACTCAGCCTTCGTTATGGTTCAACTCCCACATCTGTGCATGACTACTGAAAACATCATCATTTTGACTATATAAAACTTTGTCAGCAAAATGATGTCTCTGCTTTTTTAATGCACCTTCTAGGTTTGTCATAGCTTTTCTTCCAAGGAGCAAGCATCTTTTAATTTCATGGTTGCAGTCACCACATGCAGTGATTTTGGAGCTGAAGAAAATAAAATCTGTTACTTTTTCCACTTTTCCCCCAACTATTTGCCATGAAGTGATGGGACAGGATGTCATGATCTTTTTTTTTTTTTTTTAATGTTGAGTTTTAAATCGGCTTTTTCACTCTTCTTTTTCAACCTCATGTAAAGGCTCTTTAGTTCCTCTTTGCTTTCTGCCATTAGAGTGGTATCATCTGCATATCTGAGGTTATTGATATTTCTCCCAGCAATCTTGATTCCAGCTTGTGATTCATCCAGCCTGGCATTTTGCATGATGTACTATGCATTTAAGGTAAATAAGCAGGGTGACAAAATACAGCCTTGACATACTCCTTTACCAATTTTTGACTTCCTTCATATTAATTTTTAAACTTGTTCAAACTTCATGGCATTGAGGATTTTTAGAAATATTTATTTATCTATTTGGCTCTGCTGGGTCATAGATGGGGCATGTGAACTCTTAGTTGTGGCACGCAAAGTCTTAGCTATGGCACAAGGGATCTATTTCTCAGACCAGGGTTCAAACCCGGGCCTCCAGCATTGAGTCTTAGTCACTGGGCCATCTGAGAAGTTTTGGAATTGAAGATTAAAAAAAAGAAAACAACCCTCTCAGGGCTTCTAATACCTATGCAGGCACAGGGGGCTCTCTCCTTTCCTCTCTCTCCCTCTTTGCCTTCAAAATATAACTTCCCCAGAGAGTTTTCTACATGCCCTATTAACATCAGAAAGTTTTCAGCATTCCCGGTAAACATTCCTCATTCTCACCAACCCCTTATCTCACTGTACTGTCAGTTATACTCCCATGATTTCAAAGAACTTGCTCTCACCAAGGTCACAAGCCACCCATTTGTCCATAGGTCCAGATATTTTGTAGAAGTATTTACATATTATTACTTTTAAAGATTTATTAATTTTTTATTGAAGGATACTTGCTTTACAGAATTTTGCTGTTTTCTGTCAAACCGCAACATGAATCAGCCATAGGTATACATATTTTCCGTCCCTTTTGAACCTCCCTCCCATCATCCTCCCCATCCCACCCCTCCAGAGTCCCTGTTTCAGTTTCCTGAGCCATGCAGCAAATTCCCATTGGCTATCAATTTTACATATGGTAGTGTAAGTTTCCTTGTTACTCCTTCCATACATCTCAACCTCTCCTTCCCTCTCCGCATGTCCCTAAGGTTACTCTCTATGTCTGTTTCTCCATTGTTGCCCTGTAAATAAATTCTTCAGTACCATTTTTTTCTAGATTCCATATATATGCGTTAGAAGATGGTATTTATCTTTCTCTTTCTGACTCACTTCACTCTGTATAATAGGTTCTAGGTTCATCCAACTAATGAGAACTGACTCAAATGTGTTCTTTTAAGACTGAGTAATATTTCATTGTGTATATGTGCCACAACTTCTTTATCCATTCATCTGTTAATGGGCATCTAGGTTGCTTCCATGTTCTAGCTATTGTAAATAGTGCTGCAATTAACAATGGGATACATGTGTCTCTTTCAATTTTGGTTTCCTCAGGGTATATGCCTAGGGGTGGGATTGCTGGGTCATATGGTGGTTTTATTCCTAGCTTTTTAAGGAATCTCCATACCATCTTCCATAGTGGCTGTATCAATTTACATTCCCACCAACAGTGCAAGAGGGTTCCCTTTTCTCCACACCCTCTCCAGAATTTATTGTTTGTAGAATTTTTGATGAGGGTCATTCTGACCGGTGTGAGATGATCTCATTGTAGTTTTGATTTGCATTTCTTTAATAATGAGCGATGTTGAGCATCTTTTCATGTGTTTGTTAGCCATCTATATGTCTTCTTTGGAGAAATGTCTATTTAGGTCTTTTCCCCACTTTTTGATTGGGTTGTTTGTTTTTCTGGTATTGAGTTTTATGAGCTACTTGTATATTTTGGAAATTAATCCTTTGTCAGTTGTTTCATTTGCTATTATTTTCAGCCATTCTGAGGGTTGTCTTTTCACCTTGCTTATAGTTTCCTTTGCTGTGCAAAAGCTTTTAAGTTTAATCAGGTCCCACTTGTTTACTTTTGTTTTTATTTCCATTATTCTAAGAGATGGTTCCTAGAGGATCTTGCTTTGATTTATGTCATACAATGTTCTGCTTATGTTTTCCTCTAAGAGTTTTATAGTTTTTGGTCTTACATTTAGGTCTTTGATCCATTTTGAGTTTATCTTTGTGTATGGTGTTAGGAAGTGTTCTAATTTCATTCTTATACATATAGCTGTCCAGTTTTCCCAGCAACATTTATTGAAGAGGCTGTCTCTGCCCTGTTGTATATTCTTGCCTCCTTTGTCAAAAATAAGGTACCCATAGGTGCATGGGCTTATTTCTGGGCTTTCTATCTTGTTCCATTGGTCTGTATTTCTGTTTTAGTGCCAGTACCATACTGTCTTGATGACTGTAGCTTTGTAGTATAATCTGAAGTCAGGAAGGTTGATTCCTCCAGCTCCATTCTTCTTTCTCAAGACTGCTTTGGCTATTCGGGATCTTTTGTGTTTCCATATGAACTGTGAAATTTTTTTGTTTTAGTTCTGTGAAAAATGCCATTGGTAATTTGATAGGGATCGTGTTAAACCTGTAGATTGCCTTTGGTAGTATAGTCATTTTCACAATATTGATTCTTCCTACCCAGGAACATGGACTATCTCTCCATCTGTTTATGTCATCTTTGATTTCTTTCATTAGTATCTTATAATTTTCTGTATACAGTTCTTTTGTCTCCTTAGGTAAGCTTATTCCTAGATATTTACTTCTTTTTGTTGCAATGGTGAATGGGATTGATTCCTTAATTTCCCTTTCTGATTTTTCATTGTTAGTATATAGAAATGTAAGTGATTTCTGTGTATTGATTTTGTATCCTGCAACTTTGCTAAATTCCCTGATTAGCTCTAGTAATTTTCTGATACTATCTTTAAGCATTTCTATGTACAGTATCATGTCATCTACAAACAGTGAGAGCTTTACTTCGTTTCCAATCTCGATTCCTTTTATTTCTTTTTCTTCTCTGATTGCTGTAACTAAGACTTCCAGAACTATGTTGAATGACAGTGGCAAAAGTGGACACCCTTGTCTTGTTCCTGATCTTAGGGAGAGTACTTTCAGTTTTTCACCATTGAGAACAATGTTTGCTGTAGGCTTATCATATATGGGCTTTACTATGTTGAGGTAGGTTCCTTCTATGCCCATGTTTTGAAGACTTTTAATCATAAATGGGTGCTGAATTTTGTCAAAGGCTTTTTCTGCATCTATTGAGATAATCATATGGTTTTTATCTTTCAGTTTCTTAATATGGTGTATCACATTGATTGATTTGCATATAGTGAAGAATCTTTGCATCCCTGGAGTAAACCCAGCTTGATCATGTTGTATGAGCTTGTTGATGTGTTGCTGAATTCTGTTTGCTAAAATTCTGTTGAGGATTTTTGCATCTATGTTCATCAATGATATTGGCCTGTAGTTTTCTTTTTTGTGTTGTCTTTGTCTGGTTTGGTATCAGGGTGATGGTGGCCTCCTAGAATGTCTTTGGAAGTATTCCTTCCTCTGCAATTTTTTGAAAGAGTTTTAGAAGGATAGGCTTTAGCTTTTCTCTAATACAATTTTCCTGTGAAGCCATCTGGTCCTGGGCTTTTGTTTTTTTGAGATATTTTTGATCACAGCTTCAATTTCAGTGCTTGTAATTGGGTTGTTCATAATTTCTATTTCTTCCTGGTTCAGTCTTGGAAGATTAAACTCTTCAAGACTCTGTCCATTTCTTCCAGGTTATCTATTTTATTGCCATATAGTTGTTCATAATAGTCTCTTATAATCCTTTGTATTTCTGCATTGTTTGCTGTAACCTCTTCTTTTTCATTTCTAGTTTTGTTGATTTGATTCTTCTCTCTTTTTTTCTTGATGAGTCTGGCTAAGGGTTTGTCAATTTTGTTTATCTTCTCACAGAACCAGCTTCTAGTTTTATTAACTTTTACTATTGTTTCTTTCATTTATTTTTCATTTATCTCTGCTCAGATCTTTATGATTTCTTCCCTTCTAATTTTTTGGGTTTTTTTGTTCTTCTTTTTCCAATTGTTTTAGGTGTAACGTTAGGCTGTCTATTTGATTCTTATCTTGTTTCTTGAGGTAGGATTGTATTGCTATAAACTTCCCTCTTAGGACTGCTTTTGCTGCATCCCATAGGCTTTGGCTTGTGATGTTTTTGTCATTTGTTTCTAGAATTTTTTTGATTTCCCTTTTGATTTCTTCAGTAACCTGTTGGTTATTTAGAAACGTATTGTTTAATCTCCATGTGTTTGTGTTTCTTGCAGTTTTTTCTTACAATTGATATCTAGTCTCATAGCACTGTAGTCAAAGAAGATGCTTGATATGATTTTGATATGATTTAAATTTTCTTAAATTTACTGAGGTTTGATTTGTGACCCAAGATGTGGTCTATCCTGGAGAATGTTCCGTGTGCATTTGGGAAGAAGGTGCATTCTTCTGCATTTGGATGGAATGTCCTGAAAATATCAATGAGATCCATCTCACCCAATGTATCATTTAAGACTTGTGTTTACTTATTAATTTTCTGTTTTGATGGTCTCTCCATTGGTGTGAGTGGGGTGTTAAAGTCTCCTACTATTATTGTGTTACTGTCAATTGCTCCTTTTATGTCTGTTAGTGTTTATCTTATGTATTGAGGTGTTTCTGTGTTGGGTGCATAGCTATTTACAATTGTTATGTCTTCCTCTTGGATTGATCCCTTGATCATTATGTAGTGTCTTTCCTTATCTCTTGTAATATTCTTTATCTTAAGGTCTATTTTGTTTGATGTGAGGATTGCTACTTCAGCTTTCTTTTGCTTCCCATTTACATGGAATATATTTTTCCATCCTCTCACTTTCAGTCTATACATTTCTTGAGGTCCGAAGTGGGTTTCTTGTAGACAGAATATATATGGGTCTTGTTTTTGTATCCATTCAGCCAGTCTGTGTCTTTTGGTTGGAGCATTTAATCCATTTACATTTAAAGTAATTATTGATATATATGTTCTTATTGCCATTTTTTATTGTTTCGGGTTGATTTTGTAGATCTTTCTTTCTTCTGTTGTATTTCCTGACTGTATAAGTCTGTTTAACATTTGTTGTAAAGCTGGTTTGGTGGTGCTGAATTCTCTTAACGTTTGCTTGTGTGAAAAGCTTTTTATTTCTCCACCAATTTTGAATGAGATCCTTGCTGGGTACAGTAATCTTGGTTGTAGATTTTTCCCTTTCAGTACCTTAAATATATTCTGCCATTCCCTTCTGGCCTGCAGAGTTTCTGCTGAAAGGTCAGCTGTTAAGCATATGAGGTTTCCCTTGTATATTACTTGTTGCTTCTCTCTTGATGCTTTTAATGTTCTTTCTTTGTGTTTAGTCTTTGTTAGTTTGATTTATTTGTGTCTTGGCATGTTTCTCCTTGGGTTTATCCTGTATGGGACTCTTTGTGCCTCTTGGACTTGATTGACTATTTCCTTTTTCATGTTGGGGAAATTTTCAACTATAATCTCTTCAAAAATTTTCTCATAGCCTTTCTTTTTCTCTTCTTCCTCTTGGACCCCTATAATTTGAATGTTGGTGCATTTGGTATGGTCCCAGATGACTCTGAGACTGTCCTCAGTTTTCATTCTTTTTACTTTACTCTGCTCTTCAGAAGTTATTTACACCATTTTATCTTCCAGCTCACTGATTCGTTCTTCTACTTCAGATATTCTGCTATTGATTCCTTCCAGAGTATTTTTAATTTCAGTAATTGTGTTGTTTGTCTTTGTATGTTTATTCTTTAATTCTTCTAGGTCTTTGTAATTGATTCTTGCATTTTCTCCATTTTGTTTTCAAGATTTTTGATCATCTTTACTATCATTATTCTAAATTCTTTTTCAGGTAGTTTGCCTATTTCCTCTTCATTTATTTGGACTTGTGTGTTTGTTTGTTCCTTCATTTGTGCAGTATTTCTCTGCCTTTTCTTTCTTTTTTTAAAGTTATTCTGTTTGAGGCCTCCTTTTCCCAGGCTTCAAGGAAAGTTGAACTCTTTCCTTGAAGAAGGTTGAATTCTTTATTCCTTTTAGTTTCTGCCCTCCTGAGGTTGGTCCAGTGGTTTGTGTGAGCTTTGTATAGCGTGGGATTTATGCTGAGTTTTTGTTTGTTTGTTTTTCCTCTGATGGGCAAGGCTGAGTGAGGTGGTAATCCTGTCTGCTGATGATTGAGTTTGTATTTTTTTGTGTTGTTGTATTTTTGTTGTTTAGATGAGGTGTCCTGCACAGGGTGCTACTGGTGGTTGGGTGATGCTGGGTCTTGTATTCAAGTGGTTTCCTTTGTGTGAGTTCTCACTATTTGATACTCCCTATGGCTATTCCTCTGGTAGTCTAGAGTCTTGGAGTCAGTGCTCCCACTCCAAAGGCTCAAGGTTTGATCTCTAGTCAGGAATGAAGATTCCACAAGTGGTTTGTTATGGCATTAAGTGAGTTTAAAACAAATATTCAAAAATGAGAAACCAAAGATGAACCCCAGAAAAATGGCAGTTACAAAATCAGGCAAATAATAATTAAAATAATGGAATATACACATATACATATACATCCATGGGCAAAGTGAAAACAGCCCAACAAAAATAAAGTACAGCAGATTGATCTGGAGAATATAGGAAATCAAAAACTATATTTACCAGTTAAGAACAAAACTAACTTAAGCACAAACTGGAAAACAAAACTAAAGCAAAGTGCCAAGTGGGGAATAAAGCAACGAGAACAAAACTAACAAATATGTTGAGAGGAAAGGAAAGAAAGAAAGAATAGATATACGAAGTTAAGTAGAAGTAAATGAAGAGATTTATATACATTAAAGATTAACTGCAAGGGGAAAAGAACAGTATGAAAGGCAAGCAAAGGAATAAATGTAGAAAAATATAACAGGTTTAAAAAAATTAAAAATTAAAGTTATAAAAAAGAGAAAAGAGTAACACCAGAAGAAGAAAGAAAAAAGGGGGGGACAAAAGGAAAACTCCACAGAACTGCAAAAGCCCAATGTAGAGGCAGAGGTTTATAACAACAACAGAAAATGTGACTGCATATACACATATACATACACATCCATAAGCAAAATCAAAACAGTTCAACAAAAATAAAGTATAATAGATTGACCCAGCCAACAAAGAAAACCAAAAATTATATCTACCAGAACAAAACTAATTAAAGCACAAACTGGAAAACAAAACTAAGGCAAGCTGCCAATTGGGGAATAAAGCAATGAAAATAAAACTAACAAATACGTTGAGAGGAAAGGAGAGAAAGAAAAGAAAGAAAGAATAGATATGCAGAGTTAAATAGATGTAGATAAAGATTTATTTACATTAAAGATTAACAGCAAGGGGAAAAGAACAGTAGGAAAAACAAACAAAGGAATAAATGTAGAAAAATAATAATAGGTTTAAAAAATTAAAATTTAAAACTAAGAAGAAAAGAAAAAAAAAAAAAGAGGAAAACTCCACAGAACTGCAGAAGCCCAAAGTAGAGGCAGAGGTTTATGACAATAATAAAAAATGTGACTGGGGAAAAAAAAAAAGCTCAGAAGCTTAATTGGGTTTCTTAGTGCCAATAAAATTGACAACTACAAGAGGCGGGGAGGGAAGGGAAAAGAAAAAAGAAAAAAATACAAAAGAATCTATAGAACAAGTCAAAAAATAAGAATAATAAATGTTTTTTTTGAGTCACTACTGTCCTTTCCCTCGCTGGGAATCACAGTCCACCTTACCTCCCTAGGATGCCCTCCAACCCTGTGCTGATCTTTGGACCTGCTGTGGGGGCTGCTCAGATTCTAATCTGGTCCTACTCCTGTGTGTTCTTGCCTCCAATGTCCACAGCTATCAGAGCTAGTGCGTTTTCTTTTGTTGGCACTCTCAGTGGCCTTTTATATATTCCATAGACACAGAGTCTGCTTAGTTGATCATGTGGATTTAATCTGCAGCTTGTACAGCTGGTGGGAAGGTTTTGGATCGTCTTCCTTAGCCACCCTGCCCCTGGGTTTCAATTGTGGTTTTATTTCCACCTCTGCATGTGGGTCCTCCACTGGGGTTTAGCTCCTGAGGCTTCCCTGGAGGGCTTGGGTTTGCCCTTGTGATGGCCAGGTGTAGAGGTGGTGCAGCTGCTTGGGCCACAGGGGTTCTGGCAGCACCAGGTACTCAGGGGGGTTAGAGGCTGGGGAAGTAGGAAATATAGTGCTCTAGAAGGGTATGGCAACCAGTATTGGCCAATATGCTCCAGTATTCTTGCCTGGAGAGCTCCCTCTCTGACAGAGAAGCCCTGCAGGCCACAGCCTACAGGGTCGCAAAGAGTCGGACACAACTGAAGCGACCCCGTACTCATAAACACAAGACTTTTTTTTTTTTTTTGCCTGTGGCAGCTCTGCCCCAGTGAGAGATGAGCGTGAAGGTGGTGCAGCTGCTTGGCTTGCAGGAACCCTGGTGGCGCCAAGTGTGCAGGGACACGGACTGCCTCTGCTGCAGGAGTTGTGGCCCTATCAGAGTCTTTTTTCAAGCCTCTTGTAGCTGGCAATCAGAAGGCCTCTTTGGGAGTCTTTCTCTGTAGCTCCGCCCATTCAGGCACTTAGAGGGGTCCCTTGCCTGGGATCCTTCTCTGTTGTTCGGTGTGTCAGGCACAGAGAGGGGTCCCTCTGACTGGGGTACTGCTCTGTAGATTGGCACATCAGGCACTTAAAGGGACACCCTGGGTGGGGTCCTACTCTGTACTTCAGTGAGTCAGGCGTTTGATGGGCCAGCCTCTCTACTGTGCTTCTGCCAATGCTGGCTTGTGGGGAGAGAGAGGCTATGGTGATGGCTCCACCCGCTACACTGACTCAGCAGTATTGCCTTGCTTCCACGGCTACCTGGCTTTCCTCCACTGGCATTTCCCACCACGATCTCCTCCCTCACATCCCCTCAATCCATCTCTCTGCAGTCAACAGCAGCCCTCGCCCTGGGATTGCTCCACAATCCCTTAGATCCAGCTCCCAGCCATTGCCCCTTCCAGGAGACCAGCATTCCTGCCCAGAGTATGTATGGTTGGAGCTTGGACTGTCTGATTCTTATTCCATTTAGGCTGCTACAGATCAGCCATTTCACTCTCAGCCTTAAATCTTTCTCCTCTGACTCAGACAATTGCCCCATTGTGCTTCAGTTCCCCCACCCGCCAAGGGCAGGTCCAGTCCAACTAACACTCCTGTTTTCTCCCCTAGTTCCTTCATCCTACCGAATTTTGCATGTTTCTATATATTCTTTTCCATTGCTTAGGTACTCCTGTCTGCTCTCAGCTGGTGTTCTGCATGCACTTCTGTGTCTGAAGGTGTATTCCTGATGGAGAGAGATGTACTACTCCACATCCGCCTACTCCTCTGCCATCTTGTTCTCCCTGTCCGTAATATTACTTTTAATGACCACCTGACATAAGCATGTTTGAGCAGACTACTCCTGTCAATTAACAGCTAATCTCTGGCAGTTTCCCAGACTCTGGAAGCAAAAGGCAAAGGAGAAAAGGAAAGAACTCTGAATGCAGATTTCCAAAGAATAGCAAGAAGAGATAAGAAAGCCTTCCTAAGTGATCAGTGTGAAGAAATAGAGGAAAACAATAGAATGGGAAAGATTAGAGATCTCTTCAAGAAAAATTAGAGATACGAAGGGAATATTTCTTGCAAAGATGTGTACAATAAAGGAAAGAAACAGCCTGGACCTAATAGAAGCAGAAGATATTAAGAAGAGGTGGCAAGAATACACAGAAGAACTCTACAAAAAAGATCTTCATGACCCAGATAACCATGATGGTGTAGTCACTCACCTAGAGCCAGACATCCTGGAATGCGAAGTCTAGTGGGCCTTAGGAAGCATCACTAAGAACAAAGCTTGTGGAAGTGATGGAATTCCAGCTGAGTTATTTCAAATCCTAAAAGATGATGCTGTGAAAGTGCTGCACTAAAATGCCAGCAAGTTTGGAAAACAGCAGTGGCTACAGGACTGGAAAAGGTCAGTTTTCATTCCAATCCCTAAGAAAGGCAATGCCATGGAATGTTCAAACTACCGCACAATTGCACTCATCTCACATGCTACCAAAGTAAAGCTGAAAATTCTCCACACTAGGCTTTAACACTACGTGAACTGAGAACTTCCAGATGTTCAAGCTGGATCTAGAAAAGGCAGAGGAACCAGAGATCAAATTGCCAACATCCATTGGATCATAGGCAAGAGAATTCCAGAAAAACATCTACTTCTGCTTCATTTACTACACTAAAGCCTTTGGCTGTGTGGATCACAACAAACTGGAAAATTCTTCAAGAGTTGGGAGTACCATAACACCTTAACTGCCTCTTGAGAAATCTGTATGCAGGTCAAGAAGAAACAGTTAGAACTGGACATGGAACAACACACTGGTTCCAAATTGGGAAAGGAGTACATTGAGGCTGTATATTGTCACCTTTCTTATTTAACTTATATGCAGAGTACATGATGGGAAATGCCCAACTGGATGAACTAACTGACTGACAGACTCTGGAGCATGAGGTACTTAAAGTTGGCCATTAGTGTTTCTACTCTCATTTTTATTAATAAGTTGGCCTATATTGATATTTCTTCATAGAAAGAAGTTTTATGAAGCTATAAATAGGCTATTACTTCATTGCTATTCTTATGTATAAACAGTTATGTTTATATAGTAAAACAGCTCAAAAATAAATATTATAGATACTGAACTGTTAAGAACCCTTCTCCATAAGTAATGGGCTTTTATGGGTTTTTAATGATGTTTTCCTAAATGCATTTTTCAATTTTTCTACAATGAGTGTGTTTTAGATTTGTAAGTGAAAATCACCCTAATGAATAAATATACATCCACAGTCCTTTCCATAGAAAAGTGACTCAGCATCAGAATAGGGACACCTCTAACCTAAGGGACTTAGGTAATAGGGTGGACCCAGGAGTCATTTATGAATCCACCATATGACCATCCCAATTGAGCAGCTTCAGGGAAATCACATGGGTAACAGAAGGGAATCTGTCTCTAAACAAACGTTCCATTCAACAGGTAGGAAGTGTCTCCACTTTCCAGGATTTTAACTAAGGTCTTGAGTTGAAAGTAGTTTCACAACATGCATCTCTCTGTCCTTTCCAAATAAACTCTTGAAATGAAGGCAAACTCATGGGTTTAACCACCCAGTTAGCCAAGCAGCTACCACCATGGAGAAAGGAAAGATTGAGAGTCTCCATGAAATCGCCCAGCTCCACAGCATCCAGAGGGGAAAATGTTCAAAGGGCAGGTTTCAGGGGAAATTTTAGTCCCAGGATCATTCAGACAAAGTCCCCAGACGCAGTCCACACAGGTAAATGAAAACACCTTTGAAGTACCTTCCTTGGGCAACTAAAAATAACCAAAGGAAAGGAAAATATACACATGCCCAACAGTTGTAATACAAAATTAGATCACATTCATGATATGAGACATCCATAAAGTCACCAAAAGGTTTGGGTGTTAGTCTGGACACAGGAAAACTCTCTCCCTATATCACTGCCTTTTTTGACCAGGTTGTGGCTGCATCAGATTTTAGCTCTGCAGAAATGGAAAGTGTACAAAAGCAATACATAAAAGATAGTGTAGGTGAATGCTAAATTTTGGGTTAGCTTGTCATGGCAGTGCTATGATACACCTCACTGAGCTGATGAAAGGCACTGAGACAACAAAGGATGAGAAAAGCCTGAGTGATCTCAGAGATGATGTAGAGATGGAACAAACCAGAGTGTGGGGAGAGCTAACAGGTGGACAGAGTGTTCTGGTTAGGAATGTGACACCAGGAGGCAGGTAGGACCTCACTGGCAGATGAAGTCCATGGGACCCAGGGTCAGAGAAACTAAAGAAGATGTATGGTCTCCAGAAAGTGTGGGGGAATCCCTTAGTCATGAATCCTTCTCCTTTATGTCTGCTTCCTACTTTAAAGGAGGTTTAGGGAACTGAGTATCAGCTCAACTTCCCTACTCTCAGTGGACCTGGTCCTTCTCTGCCCTGTAGGCCAGTGACAGAAGCATGGGGCACTTTACTCCTTACCAATGTTGTACACCATATCAGTGTATAAAGGGGGGTGTGTAGTGTCCCATGGAAGCAAATATGGTCCTTCCCCAATCAGTCCTACAGCTGGATGGCCTCAGATCCCTGGAGTGCCCCATCAGTTACCTCTGAGCCTCCATTCTTCACTCCAGTCAGGGTGGACTCCAAATGAAAAGATACTCTCCATCATATGTCATCAAGGAAGTGCAAATTAAAACAATGAGATGCCACTACACATCTATTAGAATGACTAAACACCAGAACTCTGACAATACCAAATACTCACAAGGATGTGAAGCAACAGGAACTCATTCATTGCTGGTGGGACTGAAAAATGGAACCACTTTAGAAGACAGTTTAGTGGTTTCTTAAAAAACGAAACCTCCTCTTACCATATGATCCAGCGATCTTGCTCCTTGGTATGTACTCATGGGAGTTGAAAACTTACTTTCACACAAAAACCTGCACATACTGCAGCTTTATTCATAATGGCCAAAACCTGGAAGCAACTAAGATGACCTTTACTAGGTGAATGGATAAATAAACTGTGGCACATCCAGACAATGGAATATTATTTGTAACTAAAAAGGAATGAGCTATCAAGCTATAAAAACATGGAAGAACCTTAAATGCATACCACTAAGTGAAAGAAGCCAATATGAAAAGGCTACATACTGTGTGATTCTAACTATATGACATCTTAGAAACAGTACTATGGAGACAATAAAAGGATCACTGGTTGCCAGGGGCTAGAATAGGGAGAGGGAATAACTGGTGGAGAATCTGGGGGGGGGGGCACTTATGTGGTGGCTCAGATGGTAAAGAATCTGACTGCAATTCAGGAGTCCCAGGTTTGATCTCTGGGTTGGGAAGATCCCCTGGAGAAAGGAATGACTACCCACTCCAGTATTCTTGCCTGGAGAATTCCATGGACAGAGGGGTCTCGCAGGCTACAGTCCATGCGGTCGCAAAGAGTTGGAAACTACTGAGCAACTAACACTTTCACTTTTCAGAGTAATTTTAGGGCCTACTACTCTGTATGATACTACAATAGTGGAGACATGTCATTACACACTTCTCCAAATCCATAAAATATACAAGAATGAACTCTGATGTAAACTATGGGCTTTGTGTAATAATGATATGTTAAATATAGTTTCATCAATTATAACAAATGAACCACTCTGGTGAGTGATGTTGATAATGGGGCTACAAATGTGTAGGGGCACTGGGTATATGAGAATTCTCTGTACTTCTCTGTCAGTTTTTGCTATGTACTTAAAACCACTCTATGAAATAAACTCTATTGAAAACAATAAATTTTAAAAATATAATACTTTTTTGCTGGTTCCATGCATTGAAAAGATCAAGAAACAGTGACCAACCTAGTATCAGTATGTACCTCTACTACCATGACTGAATCCTGAATTCATGACTGAATCTAATATCATTTCCCACTCAAAGAAACCAGACTTTTCTGAAGAAATGACTTAGTGACTGAATGACAATTTTTCAACCTTTACTGAAATGCAGAATTAGGCAATGATCTTCAGAGACTGCATAAAACATGAGGTGAAGAGCACATGGGAAATTTTATAATGGATCAATCAGGCTGACAGTACTCCAATTCACAGTGATCAATTTTAATGTCACAAGAGGAGAGATGACCAGACACAATGAATCTCATGGTGGAATACTATAGGAATAAACAATAGCACATCTAAGGAACTTTTGCCAAAAAGCATACTCTGAACAAGCCTCTAAACCTAATTATCAACTTAAGGACAACAGAGGTCAGAGGAACAAAATAAGCAATACCATAAAGATATAATTAGCAAAATCCAAAATCCACACTCTATAGGACAAAAGATACAGTTTATTCAGCACATAAGTTAGAAGGTTGAAAAAGTGAGGATGGACCTTCTTTAGATTAAAAAAACTTAATACTTCAGAGAGAGTTAAAAAGAAATTAAAACAGAGAAATTAAAATTAAAACCACAAAAAGATACCACTAAGTGCCCTCCAGGACAACAAAACTGAAAAAGATGAAAAATACCATGTGTCAACAAGGATTTGCAGTAAGTAGAATTCTCTCACACTTTACAAGGGGTATAGATCTGAACAACCACTTTGAAAAACTGCTTGAGTTCTACTGAACTCAAAGTATTCTTACTCTATGACTTAAAAATGCCACTCTTTGGTATATGTTCAGAAGTGAAAATATTAATAAATGTTAATAAAAAGATGTATAAATGAACATTCATAGTACTATTATTCATAATAATTAAAAATATATAAATCCCCTAGATACATATATTGTAAAATATCCACATGATATAATACTATACAGTAATGAGAATGAATGATCTAGAACTGTAGACAACAATAATGTAAATCACACACATGTATATTAGGTTGATTAAAAGAAGCCATACTCAAGAGTACATGCTGCAGGTTTCCAAAAATTTTTTCTCTGGTCTCACCTATCAGACCATCCCTGCTTCCTAACCAGTAAAACCCAGAGCACAGAGCAATGTGATTCTCATCTAAAAAGCACCTTGAGTTCATAAAAGGGGAAATAATTTATCTTGGATGTCCAAGTAATTATTTTAACATTCAAGCTATCTAATGCATAGGAACTACAGTGATTATTCCCTTTTAACTTGCTGTTATAATTATTGCCCTTGACAGAAGACATAAATATGCATTTCTCCAAAGACATAGAGAGGGTCAAAAAGCACATGAAAAGATGTTCAACATTGTTAATTATTAGAGAAAGGTGGCTCAGAGGTTAAAGCGTCTGCCTGCAATGTGGGAGACCTGGGTTTGATCCCTGGGTCGGGAAGATCCCCTGGAGAAGGAAATGGCAACCCACTCCAGTATTCTTGTCTGGAGAATCCATCATGGACAGAGGAGTCTGGTGGGCTACAGTCCACCGAGTCACAAAGAGTTGGACACGGCTGAGCGACTTCACTCACTCACTCAAATCAAAACTACAATGAGGTATCACCTCATTCTGGTCAGAATGGCCATCCTCAAAAAGTAAACAATAAACGCTGCAAAGGGTATGGAGAAAAGGGAATCCTCCTACACTGTTGGGGGAAATGTAAATTGGTACAGCCAATTTGGAGGTTCCTTAAGAAACTAAAAAAAAAAAGCTACTATCTGATCTTTCTATCCCACTCCTGGGCATATATCCAGAGAAAACCATAAGTCAAAAAGATACAGGCACCCCAGTGTTCATTGTAGCACCATTTACAATAGCCAAGTCATAGAAGCAACTTAAATGTCCATAGACAAATGTATAGATAAAGAGGATGTGGTACGTATTACAATGGAATACTACTCAGCCTTAAAAAAGAATGAAATAATGCCATTTGCAGCAACATGGATGAACCTAGAGATTATCAAACTAAGTGAAGTAAGTCAAACAGAGAAAGACAAATGCCGTATGATATCACTTATATGTGGAATCTAAAATATGATATAAATGAACTGATTTACAAAACAGAAACAGACTCACAAACACAGAAAATAAACTTATGTTTATTTTCTAGTTACCAAAGGGGATGGGGGGGAGAAAAATAAATTAAGAGTTTGTGATTAGCAGATACAAACTACTGTATATAAAACAGATAAACAATAAGATCCTACTATATAGCACAGGGAACCATATTCAATATCTTATAATAAACCATAATGAAAAAGAATGTGAAAAAATATACATATGTGTGTATATATATATATACACACACACAATCACTTTGCTGTACCTCAGAAACTAACACAACATTGTAAATCAACTATACTTCAATAAAAATATAAATAAATAATGATGGTTCCTGTAAAACATTCTCTCCTTGACCAAATTCTAGTCAGATTCCTCTGAGCTCTCTTCTGAACCAGGCCTGAACCTGGACAATAGTTGCAAACAAAAAACTGACATAGTTTCTAACTAAAGGCTGCATTCCTAAGATGACCTTAAATTCCCTTAAAGTGATTGCCTAAGAACACTCAAGTCTTTCAGAACAATTTACTGTTTGTTTCAGCCAATGCCTGAGGAGAGGACCTTGTCTCCCAGCCTTTGTGGGAGGGTAGAAATCTAACTTGAATAAGTATGCCTTAGAAACCCAGATGGGTTTCACATGAACACCTCCCTTCCTGCTTTTTTGTAAATTTTTAGTTCCCTGGCTATACTGGCCCCTACTCACCCCTCTCCCTTTTCCCTCATATTCCCTTTGAAAAGCCTAGTGACCTCTGTACAAATTGAAGTTGGAGTCAGCTCACACTGGACTCTTTTCCCTGTCATAATAATATATTACTGATTAAAATATGTCCTTACCACTTTAACTAGGGTCTGGTTTTGTTTATCTTTGCATGCTTTTTTTCGTATAGTCATTACCTTTTCGTTAAATAAATACCATCTGGTACATGGCAAAATGCCTAATGAAGCATAGTTTCTACCCAAAGAGATATGGATGGCTCTAACCTAACATCATCCATTGTGGGCTGACATGGTTCAACAAATATTTTTCTTCTCCCTAAGAGTATTAGCTAGGAGTATGGGCTTTGGAGACAGGCTAGGTCCAAACTGCTATTCTGCCACTTACAAACTGTGTGAGTTTGAATCCTTTTACTTCACCTTATAGTCACTCAATTGCCTCATGTATAAAAACTGGGATTGTGCAGTACTTACTGTAGAAGACAAAATGTTTCTAAACAATATTGCTTTGTGTTTTGGTTTTTACAAGCATAAATGGTCCCTAATACCAATATTTAAAAAAATTCTACTGGGCTTCCCAGATGGCTCAGCAGTAAAGAATCTGCCTGCCAGTGCAGGAGATGCGGGTTCAATCCCAGGGTCAGGAAGATCCCCTGGAGAAGGAAATGGCAGCCCACTCCAGTATTCTTGCCTGTGAAATCCCATGGACAGAGGAGCCTGGTGGGCTACAGTCTGTGGGGTTGCAAAAGAGTCGGACATGACTTAGCAACTAAACAACAAGAACAACAACAAAAATTCTACTGCAGAGATATTGGGATATCTGACTTTCTGTGATCTTAGTAGATTGAAAGAACCACTCAGCACTTCAGTTGTTTTCCTCATTCTATAAAATGGGGAAAACAGTCATCCCTACATCAAAGGTTGCTGCTTTGAGAACTGAATTAATATATAAAAATCCTTAAAACAATGCTAGGCACACAATATCAGCTCAATAAATGCAAGCTTATTTAAACAAATACAATACAGATCTTTTTATAGTTTTATCATTTATGTGTATATTTAATAAAGTTTAATAGTCTTACAACTGAATTCTATCCATCAAAAGAGATTTTGTATATCATTAATTTTCACTGTCACCAATGGTGGATACCTAATTATCATAAGAATGTCTTCAATTACTTGGAATAACTGATCTCAGGAAACACCATTACCATTTCTGTACATGACTAAACATAAATCCAAGGCCTCATTCAGGATCCTGTGTTATCCTCACATATCCCACCACCCCAACACACAGCCACTGCAGGTCCCTCCTACCCTACCTCCAGCACACCCTGTCCAGGCCACCTGTCCTCTGCATACCACTGCAGCTCAGGGCCAATCCACCCTTGTCTCTGCCCTGGACCCTGCAAGATTCTCCTAGTGGTTATTCCCTTCAGCTCTCCCATACCTGTCCAGTCCATTCCCCACACAGCAGCCAGAGTCACCTTGTGAGTACATGAATCACAGCTTGTCACTCCCTCCCTTTAACCCTTCACCCTCAGGATGAACTCCAAACTCCTTACATGTTCCACACCATGTGGCTGCTGTCTGCCCTTGACCTCATCTCCTACCATCTGCACTTGTCTGCCAGGCTCCACCCACTGGACCTTGTCCTCTGCTCCTGGAACCAGCAGTGCCACACACTTGACGGGGTGAGGGACCCAAAGGCCTGCCCAGGCCTGGTTTCCTCTTGTTGTTCAGGACTTAACTCAAATGTCACTTCCTGAGAAAGAGATTCACTGACAACCCCTCCATTATAATCCCCGTGCCACTCATTTTTTACTCTATTTATGTGTTTATTTTCCTCAAAGCACTCATCCCCATATAGAATTATCCCACTTACTGGTTTACCTGCTTACTGCCAGTTTCCCCAAACTAGAATAAAACTCTAGGGACCTTGCCTGTCTTATTCTTTTTTTTTTTTTTTTTGCCTGTCTTATTCTTTTTGCTGCGTCCCCAGTGCCTATTTCAGTGCTTCACATATAAATCTCTGCATAAATATTACTTGCATGAAGGAATTGTTACCTATTTGAGATACAGGAGCAGGGGCAGATATTTAAGACTGAGGTACAGGACAAGTTGGCAAGGGCATAAGACATTAAATGATGCAGAATTTTAAGAAGTGTTTGTTGGAAATCTGCAGCAGAGCTGTTTAAAATCGGATGAATACAGAAACACTGGAAATATTCTTCAAAATGTAGGTACCTCTCATTCTACCTCCCTGGTTTTAATTCAGTAGACCTAGGGTGGGGTACAGGAATCTGGGATTTTAATAAGCACCCCCAAGTGAGTTTAATGAAGTGTTTTGAGGATCCCATTTGGATAATTCCTGACCCAAACAGCTAACATCTGTGTAGCATTAATTTAATGCCCAACATGGGACTTCCATGGCAGTCCAGCAGTAAAGCCTCAGTGCTTCCAATGCAGGGGATGCGGGTTCAATATCCGGTTGAGGAACTAAGATCCCACATGCTGTATGGCTTAAAAAAGATAATTTAATGTCTACCATGCAAAATTCTAATATATATGGGGTGTATCTGTTAATATAGTACACTGGTCCTTCCCTCCCACCTACAATCACAGGTTGCTTTCCCACATGGGTTCATACCTAAACTTCACAATACTCCTGGGTGGTCAGAAGCATTGGGTACTGTTATCCTGTTGTATAGAAGACAATGGAGGGAAGACTGGTGACTTACCTAAAGTGTCCCAATGATGGGATCCAATCTCTTCACTCTTGCTCCAGGCACCTGTCTAGCAGACTCAACATCACAACTGGTTCTTTCTACTGGATCTTGTTTCTGGGGCTCAGTGTTCACATCCTTCTGTGATGTCCTACTTTAAGGAAGAATAAGGAGATAAGACAGTGCATGGAATAGAGAGGAAAGTGAGAAGAAGGGAAAGCACATGAAATGCAGGGGAAGGAGCTCAGGATGTGTTTGCCTGCTGACCCCTCTCATTCCCCTGGAAGCTGTGCAGTGATGCTTTTCCTCCACACACAGCAGTGACACTGAAGCTCTCACATCATGGACATGTGCCCTTATCCCTGTTTATGTTACATGTCCAAGTATTCTCTCCAGTAGTCATGCTATTATGGAAATGTCAAAGGCATCACACTAAACAGAATGAAGGAGGTAATGTTGGAGTGGAGAAATACAATTTGGTGAGGGCCTAATAGATGCCACATGCTGAAGGTTGTAATTATCAGACTTCTCAGTTCTACAAAGGGATGCTCTGAGGTGGAGAATCATAATTTTCTTTCTACAGATTAGGAGATACTCAGGCTCAGAGAGAAAAGTACATGTTCAAAGAATTCTAAGGAGGCATCAAATGGACACAGAAGCCAACTTAAAGGGGCCTCTGCTGGCCAATTCTGGGACAATTTGAGCATCAAAATAAATAATTACAGCACCAAATGGTAGACCTTTGAGCAAAATAGGATAACCTATGAGTCATACTTATATAAACAAAAAAATAGAGAAAAGAGAAAGCTCTACCTCCAGTCAAATTTCAGTGAACAAATCTGAAAGGAATGAGGTAATCAGAAAAGCAACACTTGACAACTATAATAGTAATAAATAATTCAGGTTAGAATTATAAAATGATGTTCAATCTGCATCAAATCCCACAGCAGTCACTAAGTCACCATGGTAACAATGCTCGCCAAGTGAAGCCAGCAAACAAACAGCAACCAATTTGGTTCAAATTTTTTACAGGAAGTTAAAAGGACTGACATGACCACAGCATTAACCTCGAGTTTTCCTTCCAATAAAAATTCCTCGCAGCTTCTCCAATATACATATACATACAAACATACATGCTCATATACATATGTGCTTTCTCCTTCTGTCTGTTTCACTACTGGAGAACCCAGGAATTCACTGAGGAAGACTTGCTGGGCCACAAAAAAGAAAAAACCCACAAATAGACTGGTTCAATTTTAACCACATGCATGAAAATTGAAAGCTGCCATAATTATTTTATTTCAGTCGCTGATTTTTCTGGAGATGTCCTGTAGAATTATCTCTGACATCTTCTTCCTTAGTTTCAGCACATTGCCAATAACATCTAAAAGCTGATAAAGAAACACAGTCAAAAGCATGTTACACATCAGGTAGTTTTTATATCCTAGAGTAGCCTGTTCTTTCAACCAAAAATTTCCTGCAATGGCTATTATGAAACATTTGGCTGCTGACAGTTCAGTGAAAATACAATAACTGGAAATTTTATTTACAAAGTAGTGTTCTTTACAATAGCATCAAAAAAGTCTGAAATACTTATGAATAACTTGTTCGAAAATGTGCAAGATCTGTTCACTGAACACTATAAAACATTGCTCAGAAAAATTAAAGAAAACTTAAATAAATGGAGAGACAACTGTCTTTATGGATCAAAAGATGTAGTATTGTTAAGATGGTACTTCTCCCAAATTGGTCTATATATTCAGTGTAATCCCAATAAAAATCCTAGAAAATATTTTTTAAAAGAAATTTATGGGCAAATTCTGAAGTTAATTTGGAAATACAGAGGTCATGGACTATGAAAAACAACTTTGAGAAAAGAAGAATAAGGTTGAAGGATGAAGACTCCAAGATTTCTGAAGACTCACTATAAACCTACAGTAATCAAGGAAGTGTGGTATTAGAATTAATGTAGACAAACAGATTGAAGGAAAATAATAAAGTATTCAGAAATAGATGCAAACATATATGGAGAACTGATTTTTGAAAACAAGCAAAGGCAATCCAGTGGAGAAATGATAGTCTTATCAACAAAAGGTGCTGGGACAAGTGGATATCACATATACAAATATAAAGAATGATTCACATATCACATAATACACGAATGTCCACTCAAAATGCATCAGAGACCCAAATATAACCTAAAGTTTTCAACCTTCTAGAGGAAACATAGGAGAAAATCCTTGTGACCTTGGGTTAGGTGAAGATTTCACAGACACCAAAACTATAATCCATAAGCAAACCAATACATAAAACTGGACTTCAAGTTAAAAACTGCCCTTTCTAAGATACTATTCAGAGAATGAAAAGTCAAGGCATTGACTGGGAGAAAATATGTGCGAATTATATATCTGACAAAGCATCTGTATCCAGACTATAGAAAAAAGTCATTTAAGAAGCAAAAAAGACACTACAAAAAATAAATGGGGAAAATTTTTGAATAAAAATTTCACCAAAGAAGATACAGAAACAGCAAATAAGCACATGAAAATATGCTCAATATCATTAGAGAATTGTAAATTAAAACTACAATCTGATACCACTACATTCACATGAGAATGGCTGAAATTAAAAAGACTGACCATCCCAAGCACTGGCAAGGTTGAGGAGAATGGAACTCTCACAAAGTGTTTGAGGGAATGAAAAATGGTATAATCAGTTTGGCAGTTTCTTAGCAATGTTAATCTTAAATCTACCATATGATCCAGACACTGCACTCTTTAAGTATTTACCTGAAAGAAAGTAAACATATGTCCATGCAAAAACTTACACACAAATATTCACTGAAGATTTAATTTAGAAAACAACAGCAAATTTCAAACAAATCACAGTATATCCGTATACTGGGATGTGTGCGTGTGTGCATGCTGTCACTTCAGTCACGTCTGACTCTTTACAACTTGCCAGGCTCCTCTGTCCATGGGATTCTCCAGGTAAGAATACTAGAGTGGGTTGCCATTCCCTTCTCCAGGGAATTTTCCTGACCCAGGGATCGAACCCACGGCTCCTGCATTACAGGCAGATTCTTTACCACTGAGTCATGGAGGAAGCTCATACTAGGACACTACTCATCAATAAAGAAGAATGAACTATTGATACATGCAACAAAATGGATACATCTAAAACAAACAGGTTGAATGAAAGAAACCAGACCAACCAAAACCAACTGACCAAAAAAAAGAAAGAAAAAGAAAATCCTTTATGATTCCATTTGAATAAAATTCCAGGATATGAAAAGTAATCTATAGTGAGAGATCAGTGGTTGCCTGGGTACACTGCAGGGGGAGGAGGAGGGAGGCCAGATAATAAAAAGCTGAAATTATTATGTACTGGGAAGGTAAACATATCTACATTTAAGATTACATGGTTATTTTAACAGATCAATAAGACACTCAAAATTAATTGTTTAAATATATAAATTCTTAAAGCTGAGCTGAAAGCTGAGGATAGTGCTAAGTTGTGTCCAGCTCTTTCGATCCCATGAACTGTAGCCTGCCAGTAAAAGATATTTTTAACTAACATTTGGAAATTTTCTGGCTTCTTAAGACTTTTCATTATAGAATAGATAAAGAATGCAGCTTCCAGGGAATAAACTATATTACAATCTCAAATCACTAGGAAGAGTTTCCAACCAAATGCATATTTCAACAACCACCTGAGAGAAACATGGTGATCACTGAATAATATTTACCCAGCGAAAACAATTTAGGTATATTTATTCCAAACGCATGCTAAAGATCAAGTTCCTCCCTCAGGTTGGGTAAATAATTGCTTTCAAACAAAAGAAGACATCGTTAATAGACTTCAAGGGCTGCTATAAAGCATTAGCTGCTGAAGAAATTAAATGCCACCTGCTAACCTTTTTCTTCCATCATGAGATCAAAGTAGCTTCTTTACTTTTAGGCCAGTTTGTGAGCCTTACAGAGCCATCCCACAAAATACTTTTATCATACCTATAAACTCACTTGTCAGGTATCATATCTAACTGAAGATGTGAAGTTTTGGGGTCTCCTGAGGACCACTGCCCTTGAACCTGGAGTAGAAGCTCCGTCAGCCATCAGGACACTGATTCTCAGAACCTGTCTTCTTCAGACACCTGATATGAGCAAGGCCACCAGCATGAGGGCTGCACAGGGAGAGACACATCCAGCAATCACCACAGTTTACTGGTGTGACTGTGTGCCCTGCACCATGCTAGGCACTGGGTTAATAACAATGACATTAAAACAACTGGGTGGTGATCATAACAACCAGATGTTACAATGAACTTCCCACCACGGCCTTTTTCTTCTCCTTTTCTCGTCTATCTCTTAACAACAAAGAGGAAAAGGAATAAAAAGTGCCTGAATTCATACAGACGTTCATGATCCCACAATAACTACAGGGCCATTGGCTTGTGAAAGTGAAAGTCACTCAGTCGTGTCCAACTCTTTGCGACCCCATGGACTATATAGTCCATGGAATTCTCCAGGACAGAATACTGGAGTGGGTAACCTTTCCCTTCTCCAGGAGGTCTTCCCAACCCAGGGATCAAACCCAGGTCTCCCTCATTGTGGGCAGATTCTTTACAAGCTGAGCCACAAGGGAAGCCCGAAAGCAGAGCACTTTTGCTCTTTATGTTGTCACCAGAGAAATAAAGGCAATATAGACTGGGAGCTGGGTGGTGGTGGAACTCTGCCCAAGCTATTCTAACAAAGCAAATGCCTGTCATCAGGAATTTTGCATTCTTTAGAATGAGACAAGGTGAAAGTATCATCAATATCCCATGGAGGGTTCTTGGAGGTGAACTAGCCCTTGCAGGGTGAATGTGTAAAATCACAGGCCATGCTAAGCAGTTAGCCATCTGTGGCAGAAAACTAAGAGACTGACTGTAATCATGTGACTGAATTATCGAGGAACACACAAAATAAATGTCATTAGGCAATTTAGGAATTATTTCAAGAGAGCAGGCCTAGAATATTAGTTATTTAGTAGGCAGAAACTTGGGCTTCCCAGGTGACCCTAGTGGTAAAGAACATGCCTGCCAATGCAGGAGATGTAAGAGACATAGATTCAATCCCAGGAGAATCCCAAGAACTGAATAGCCTGGTGGGCTACAGTCCATAGGGTTGCAAAGAGTCAGACATGACACAAGTGACTTAGCATGATGCATAAGGCAGAAACTTAGTCTATTGGGCCATACATTGGTTTGTCCTGGGGAATTCTGACCCTCCATTCTCATTAATTTCTTCCATATGATGGGACATCCATGACCAAAGCACTTCTAGCCTTTCTATACACTCATTTCTTCTCTATCACAGGAACAACTTACCTAATTAGTGAGATCGGAAGGAGAACTAATTGCACAGCTCAGGTCCGCTTCCTTCAAAACTCTTGGTGGTGAGTTGCCCTTATGGAGCTCACATTCTGCTCTGCCCAGTTGTAAGGTGGTCTCACAACTGGCCCAAAGTTCTCCTCTTTCTGTGTCTGGCTGGCTCCCAATTATTCCTATGGCCTTGCTCCAAAATGTCTGGCCTTTGTGCTTCTCTGTTTATGTTTATTGAGCCACAAGATGAACCACATACCCAGTTAGTGGGCATTCCTGTGTTAACTTTCCAAGATGGCCCCATAAGAGCTCAGTAAAGGTACACTGATTTCCTGGAAATGGGGGGACAATTTTTCCCCATAGCCCACTTCCATTATACACACAACACAAAAGTGGCACCAACTCTTATACACAAGTTGGGTCTCTGTAAGCTTATTTTCCTTCTTGTTATAGTTCCAGAAGCTCTTCAGGACATAGTTACGCTGTGTAGGGCTACATAATTTAGGTTAAAGTAATCTTGGAAGCAGAAGTTAGGAAGTGGGGTGGGAAGGAAACTAACAAATCAATGGCCTATTATTGGCCAGACACTGTGTTAGGAACTCCACATACTGTTTTACAACTTCTTACAACTGTTCAGTAAGTTAAGTATCAGTATTCCCCGTTATAACTCTTTCCTCTTTTTTAAAATTTATTTATTTTAATTGGAGGCTAACTACTTTACAATATTGTAGTGGTTTTTGCCATGGCACACTCTACAAAGGCTCAGAGAGGTTACATACATTTTCCAAGGGCATGCCAAGGAATAGGCACCATAGTTATTCTAATTCAGGGTTGTTAGATTCCAAAGTTGAGTTCTACCCTGTATCTGTGCACACAAGGTGGGTAATAACGTTTACCTTGCTCTAGAGAGCTTTTCCTCAAAACTGTTGACACTTTGGTTCAGAGAGCTCTTTCTTGTGAAGGCTGTTCTATGCATTGTGGGATGTTTAGCCTCTACCCACAAAATTTCAGTAGCACTCCAAGTTGTGACTACTGAAAGTGTTTTCAGACATTTCCACATGTCTCCTGGAGCCATGGAATGAAATCAACACCATTTGAGAACTATTGCTCTAGATGTAAAATTTCTGGCAGGTAGTTGGATACACGGATCTGGAGCGTAGAAGAAAGTTCTGAGATGAAGACATGATTTGTAGGCTTACCGAGCCTGGCATATAACAGATACTCCCAAAATATTTGTTAAAAATGCAAATGGCTTATAAAATTGAGTCATCAATTCTTTCTATCCTTATACCAGTTCTACAAACTAAAGTAGGATCATTCTCATAAGCTTTATCAAAATCTGCATTTCCAACCCAACACTTATTAGCTTTTTTCCTCTTTGTGAAAGGAATGTATTTGAAATGGTAGAACATGTTGAAATGGGTTATGCTACCACCAGGTAAAGCCAGAGCAAGAACTCAACATTAAGATAGCTGAACAAAAGAGTGAAGGTCCAGTGTAGCCTACATTTCTATGCCAGACACCATATTAAGTACTTTGATGATACTAACATATTTGATCTTCAAAACATCCTTTTAAGGTTTTATCACCATTTATGAATCAGAAGTTAAGGCACAGGAGTTAAAAAAGTTGTCTAGCTCACATAGTAGGAAACAGAGGGATGGCCCTTCCCAGGTCTATATGGTATTAAATAAAGCCCACTGATACTAACCATGAAAGTACCTTACCATGAAACAACAAATATCTCTAGAATCTCACCAAGAGTCTGGAACTCAGTGAATTTTTAACTGAATTGAAATCAGATATAGAGACTGAATGTAGATGTACAGCCTACAGCATGAGTCTTAAAATAATTCCTTGGACTTACATTGAAAAATATCTTCCTTCTAGAAACTCAAAGTGTTTTGCTGGATGGAAATGACTTTAGTCTCTGGCCCAGACCTAGCTGGCTGGGAGAAGAGGCTGGTGTGATCCTCTTTGACAGGAGAGACCACCTCTTCTTTGGGCAGTGATTACCCAATGTCATCCTAGAGTTATGAGGTGAGATCTGTCACTGGGGCCCAGGGCAAGCTCTTGACTGGTACTGTGTGATCTTGTACAAAATACACAAATAGCCTTTGATCCTATATAGCACCTTACCTTTCAAAGGTTCAGTGGAGAAGTATTTCCCTGAAGTTATCTTCATGGAGAAGTAAGGGAACATAATAGCACATGAAACAAGAACAAACAGGATGATGATTTTCTTCCTTTCCAACTTCTCCAGGGGAGGAGAGCAGAAAACAACAGGTTTTCCAGGAGATCCCTCTTTGCTCCCGTTCTTGAAATCCTTTGCTCCAGCCCAGCTCTTTGTGACATTAGAGGAATATAGACAGAAGTTAGGGTTAGTAAATCTGGGGTGCCCTGAGAGAAGGACAGAAAGATGGGAGATGCCTGACAACCAGAATGGTACAACAGGAAACACAGATACCGAAGCGTATGCCCTGGTTGTTGGCTCATCCAGCAAGCTCTCAGTTTCTACCTGTTTATGTTTGCAGTGCCATCACTCTACCCCACAGCAATGAAAGTGAAAGTCGATCAGTCATGTCCAACTCTTTGTGACCCCATGGACTGTACAGTCCATGGAATTATCCAGGCCAGCATACTGGAGTGGGTAGTCTTTCCTTTATCCAGGGGATCTTCCCAACCCAAGGATCAAACCCAGGTCTCCCACATTGCAGGCGGATTCTTTACCAGCTGAGCCACAATGGAAGCCCATACATAACACAAATATATATTTTCCAAGTGAGACTAAGAGGGGTGAGGTGACTTACAGACATAAACAGTTACTCCAGGGAAGTCTCCTGTCTCTCTTGTTCCAGTGTCTTGTGTCCTGTCTGGCAGATATAGTATTAGACTTTGATCTCACTTTTCAGGACCTCAAAGAAAATACTAGTTTCCTATGTAAAACAAGAGGGTAAGCTAAGGGGAAAGGAAAACATGGGGAACAAGGTAGGTGGTGACTTCATTCCCTTACTCCAGTCTCCATTCATGGGGTACATGACTCAATTGAATGGAAATGGTATAGACACCTTCTTTTCTTCCCCAGCCCCATCAGGGCACTTATTCCACCACATAAAAGAGCATTGCATGCATGCGTGCTAAGTTCAGTCATGTCTGACTCTTTGTGACCCTATTGACTGTAGCTTGCCAGTCTCCTCTGTCTATGGGATTCTCCAGACAAGAATGATGGAGTGGATAGCTATTCCCTCCTCCAAGGGATCTTCCAGACCCAGGGATCGAACCCATGTCTCTTGCGTCTTCTGCATTGGTAGGCAGATTCTTTACCACTGCACCACCTGGGAAGCCCAAAATGACATTGAGTCACAGTCAAAATAGAAATATGTGAATATTTTCCTTCTCTCCACCTGCTCTCCAGATCATGCTGCCCTTCAAATATGTCACATCTGTAGTTCACATTCTCCTGCCCCTTCCACTTCTAGGAGGGTAAAGCTCCACCAGATTCCTGACTCTCAGCAGATCCATACTCAAAAAGTGTGAGTCCCTCTTCCTTTTCCCTTTGAACACATGACTCAGCTTCTGTCTTCACAGAAGCTTCTGTGCTATCTTCACAGGCCGATAGAGGCTGGAAGGGAATGAGACCAAGGCCCCAAGTCAGATAGTGACTGCACTGTCCTCACATTCTCAGGGCACTTGATGTCTCCTGATGAGCATCTTTCTGATCCTGGTGGAGCCATCACTCCAGGAGAGCAGGGTGGTGGCAGGATCCTCCTTTGGGAGAAGGCTGTTTCTGGGCAAGAGTTAGAACTCATAGCTTCTGTTCGGTTCCAACAGTTTTAGACATACAGAGACTTAGTCACAGAGTAAGGTTGTTCATGTGGTATATTCTCTTAACGGAATTAATTTAGGTCTTCTGGCAAAGTGAAGGGAGCTGCCTCTGATGAGGGCCAGACAAAGGGTTTCTGAGTTTTTTTTTTTTTTTTTTTTTTTTTTTTTTTTAGTGTGTTCTTGGCTTGTTTTGTATCCAGTCCTCAAACATCTTGCTATGTGAAGTGAAATTCTACCAGTCATCTATATGTTTTCAAATATCTGGTTGTTGGGTAGACACCAAACATCCCATTGAGGGACAGGACTTTTGCATCCAGATGTTTCACTAAAAATAGCAATCTTCTGGAGTTGATGGTTCTTTCCTCTAATATGGAACTCTGTTGTGGTACTAAGAGCTGGTCCCTACCAGTGGATGTCACTATGGGCTATTTTGTTAGTTTCCCTTGCAATGTGTGCAGGGTATGTGTGTGGTATGAGTGAGAGAGAGAGTGGTGGGGGAAGGAGGATGAGGGGAGGGGAAGGTGGAGAGAGAGAGGGAGAAGAAATTTGGAAACCGGAATAACACATAGTAATTAAAAAAAAAAAAAGATTTCCTGATCAACACTTTGGAGGGTCTTGCTGACCCTCCTTATAATATCCAATTTAGGGTAGTACATGGACTTTTTTTCCAGCAGTGTCTCATGGAAACAGTTGAAAAAAAAGTTGTTTCTTTAGTTTGCTGATAATGAATGATGCTGCTATTTCCAATGAAGGTGTGTGTGTGTGTGTGTGCTTTCAACACACCTACACATCCAGTGTGTCTTTTGTGCCATCTGTGCTTGCATGTTAATCAGTCAAAATATGTTCCTGTGGGTCTGATTTGTATTTGACACCAACTGAAATTCACACTTCTGTGAATCAGAGCTCCCTGAATATGTAACAGTCATGCAATTATTGTTTCCCTTTTACTATTCTCTGCGTTACACAAGTTAGTAGACAAATGCTAACCACACATGAATATCAATCAGGTACCATAAAAGAGCAGCTGCAATGCCTCATAAATGCTTTAATCCTGTTACTAGTGAAATAGCCATGACTTTTCTTTCCTTCAGCTCCGAGTCATTTCAGATGAGAGAAATGGAAATTAATATTGCTCTTACCTTTGCAACCTGTGACTGCCAGTGGCAATTTTTATAGGAGAAAAATGTGGGGGTCTATAAAATTTTATTTATATGGAGATAATGATAGAGGGGACTCTTTTAAAGCCATTTCCTCAGCATAAAGTAAACGCATAAGACCCTTACTTGATGAAAAAGAAATCAGCTTGAAATAAAGATATTGAAGGCTATGCCACCTCTTGGTGATGTATGACTTGAAGTGAGAGCTCTTTCTGAGAGCTTGCCAGGGAGATCATTAAACAGGGAGGAGAGCGTTTGAATTGGTGGGGGGGGGGGCAAGCAAATCTCAGTGCTCTCCAACTTCACTCATATGTGTATTTTATAAAGAGCTCTGTTTCCTGCACTGGTTTGGGATTAATGAAGTAGTTTAATTAAATAATTGATCAATACAGAAAGGGATCGCAATGAATGCTTCAGCTGAATAATTGGACCGGGCATTGCCAAACTTACCCATCTTGGGTAAATGAAATGATTAGAACTATCCATTGATTTTAAACAGATTAGAAAAGAAAATCAACCCCACTCCTGGGTCTTTGGGATTCTATCTGCTCCCAAGCCCTGGTAGCATCAGCTTGCCCTCACTGCAAGTCTGCCTGAGCACAGAGTGTAAGCGTGAGGGTGACACAACTGCCCAGGTGTAGGAAGATCCTGGGGACAGAGCAAGAAGGGGCCTCTGGAGATATGCAATCTTCCCATCTGCTCAGACTTTTTAGAAACGTAAAGTTCAAGAGCTTCTCTTTCTAAGTATTAAGCAGAGGTTTCTTGTTCTCAGCCTCTGCAGAGCCTCTTCCTGAAATGAATTCATTTATGAGACTTGCGAGATGATCTGCACTTGCTGCTTGAATTGGGCTCCCTTTTTGTACTCAGACAATTAGCTTTGTCGAGAGAGAATACAGGCACAGTCTTTTCCCTTGTAAAGATAAACCTGTATTATTTATTAACCCAATTGTTTTGCTGATTATTGCTCAGAAATGGAATTTACAGATAATAAGCTGAATCATTATATGCAAAGTAATAAATGATTTTGAGAATCTGGCTACATTTACATGTATTTTTTGGGACAACTCTCTTAATGCTTGGTGTCTTTGGTGCACATTGCTGGGTCTCTGTCAGTGTTAATTAAATTGAGCCCTTTATGTTCCAGTTGCAGCACAGCTGCTTATAGGTACACCTGAATCGAGAAGGATGCTGAATGCACTAACCTTTAAATTCCTTTGCAGTAATTGTTTAACCATCACTTGTCTCCTCGGCTGTTTTATAAAAGGACAAAACAGCAAGTGTCTGCATTGCATCTCGGTTTCTCCCATTAGCGAGGAGCAAGACAAAAAGGCTGAGGAGAAAGTGAGCCTAAGGGGAAAGAGGTAAAAAGGCTTTTCCCCCTCATTCAAACGGGTTTGGCTCTCAGATTTCCTGAGGAGACGCGGGGAGTGGGGTGGGGAGTTGAAGGGAGCAGGGCTAGGGCAGGGGGAAGGAGGGTATGGAGGAAAGGAGCTGAGGATTTGTCAAAGGAAAGTGTCTGACGTGCTCCAGTCGACAACTGATCAGGTCAGTTATCAAGGAACCTGACTTGAGGTTGTTTGTCACATGGCAGTTGCCTGGAGGACTGGAAAGGGGATTAGGTTTTGTTTCCTTCCTGTCATCTTCTGATAAGCTAGGACTTGCTGCTAATTTCACCCAGGAGTTCCTTTGGGTTCCAGGAAAGCTCCAGACTTGAGCACTTTCATGCTTTCTCTCCCCCATTTGCAGATGAAGTAAGGTGACAGCTAATACCTACAGCCAAAATACAGACTCAAATATGACAAACATCAAATCTTACCCACTAATAAACTCTGTCTAGTTTTGACAAAAAATAAACAACTACCTGATCAAATGGTTTCTCAAAAATTACTGATTTTTTAAAAGTCTAATCTCTGAATTCTACATATTCACTGATTAATATTTTAGATCTTCTAGTAAAGTGCCAATGAAATTGTGTTAATATGACATTTTTGAGGACTCCAATGGAAAAAAATCTCAAGCATGGAATAGATTTAGCTGAATAAACACCTAGATCTAAGGATCAGAGAGACTTTTAAGTGAGATTGCTTGACAATCATGATGAGGAACCTAAGATACTTCTAACTCACCCATCCCTGCCACTTGGTTCTTATAAAAACTTAAAAGATGAAGAATAATAGTTAGATCTTGAAATCCTAATTCCAGGATTTCCTACTAGTTAAATATACCAACATTTCTTAACAAATGGCAAATAGAAGTTCCCTCCTTTCTAGGAAATCATCATAACCTACTCACCCATGAATACTTGTTGTTGATATTTTTTCTTGACAAAGCAAAGTGGCAATAAAATCTGCTTTTTTCTTAGTTTCAACAAAGACCATAGTTCTTTCATCACCTACAAGACAATGAAACATTCAAATTACAAAATTAGGAAAAGAAAAAAATGCATAGGGTGAGTAGGAAACTGTCTTATCCACCACTATATTCCCAGCACCTAAACTCAGGCCTGATAGGTAAGAGCAATTCCAATATTTCCTGAGTGGATGAACGTCAGAGATCGAGAGACAAGGACTTTTTTCTACTTTATGACTAAAGAAAAAAAAAAGAAAGAAAAACAGCTGCTTGCCCTTTGCCTTCATAGGCCAAGCAATAAGTAGAGACTTAGGGAAAGATAAATGATATCTACCTGCCAACTCTTAGCAGTTCCAAATTTGGCTCAGGCCCTTCATTTCCCTCTCTATAAATAAACATCTTTGTTCGTCCCATGGTCATAGACTCTTTTATTCTACCTTGACTGCCAGAGGCATTCATAACAATTGCATGCAACCCAGGGCTGACAAACTCTACAATATTCTATGTTTCAACATTATCTCAATTCAAACCCCTTAATCCCCAACATGAGGCATCTTTGATTTCTTTCTCCAGAAACAAGAGGACTCTGCTAACAGATCAGATATGTACACTGGAGAAAGAAACCAAAGATGCCTCATATTTTTGTGTCTGAACAACTGGAGTGAGTCTTAGTCACTCAGTCGTGTCCGATTGTTTCCTTGTGACCCCATGGACTATAGCCCACCAGGCTCTTCTGTCCTTGGAATTCTCCAGGCAAGATACTGAATGGAACTTCCTAAGTGACATAGTAGGATTGCAAGAAAGGAAGGTTTTAAAGGTGATATTTAATCTCAGATATCAGACAACCAGGTAGGAAATCAAGAGAATAACTGATACTCACAGTAATAAATGAGCTATATCCTTGAGACATAGTCATTTTATTAATGAGTCATCATTTTATGTTTTATCAAAAATTAATCTTTCAACAGTTTTGGAGATCATCCATCAAGATGCCCAATGCCACAACTGATTCATTTGATACAGTCAGGTACATAATACCACCATGCAGCTTAAAGCCCTGATCTCATCTTTTCCTGGTCCCCCAGTGTGAATCCCAAAATGGTAATAAAAATTTAACTCTGCTGACACTTTCCCTGTTTTTTCCTCTTCTAAAAAGTTCGGATTTTTTTCTAGTTCAGGTAATAAGCTATATCCCTTCAGTGGCAGAGATAATGAAAATTTAGTTTTATGATCAGACCATTTTGTGATCTTTGTAGATGGATTAATGAATTACAACTACTTATTCTGTGAGGTGAAAAATAATACAGAATTCATTTTGCTGGTCCATTATGAACTAAAGTTAATTAAGAATCTAAAAAGAATACTAGCTCTGGTAGGCAAATTGCAATTTTTTGTATTTCTGTGTACATTCTTGACCTATAGCTTAAGCGACAGAACTGAAGCTATCAGCTCTTTATGTATCTATAATTCAGAAAGATTTTTATCTACCACTGTACATAATCTTTATGTTAATACTCTATGGACAAGTATTAACAAACATAAAGCCTCTTAAAGGAGCTCAATTCTGACTGGTTTACACAGATAAATTAGAGAATTTATAGAAATCCATAATTCTAAAAACCATGATTCTAAAAATTCCAGAAATCTAAAAGTCCCAGAAAATAGAGAAATTGACTCACAATACTCTAACTATTGGAGAAGGAAATGGCAACCCACTCCAGTATTCTTGCCTGGAGAATCCCATGGACAGAGGAGCCTGGCAGGCCATGGTTCATAGGGTCGCAGAGAGTGGGACATGACTGAAGCAACTAAGCACCCACTCTATATCAAATTAAAAACTCTTCCTATAGCAACTAAGCAGAAATATTTTAAGATTCCAAGTTCTCATAAATAAGTGAAACTTTTGATACACAAGACTAACTTAATAACTTTGGTTTTAAAAATATGCATGTCCTTGCTCCAATTTATCAGTGTTAAGTAGAAAACAAACATATCTTATTTTACTTGGGTTTTTCTAATGTATGAAGATTTGCCAATCAAATTAATATTCTACATAATGTTTAACTGTATGAAAATGTAAATCTGTGTTCAACTAAACTGACTATTCAACATCATCTACTGTTTTGCATACTGTCATCTGAAGATAATTTCCAGGATCTTTGGCTTTATGGTTAAGTTAAAACAGTAGACTATACTGAGTTAATTAAATTGATAATCACTGAATATTTAGGATAGAATTTGCTTGTTATTTTTCATATATTAAAGAGAGGAAATATCTTTGAGTCATAATAAGGAAGATACTGAATTTTGCTACTTTAAGTGTAAAAGGATATGTGTGGTGTAGAAAGTAGGATAGAAAGTTCATGAGTTCTGGTAATCAGCCTCAACCCCTCCCCCTGCCTCCTGCCTCCGGCGGGGCTGGGCCGGTCCGCAGCCTGCGACCTCTTCTTGGGACTTTCTCCGTCCCTTTGTTCTGCGAACGGCCGGCAGTGTGTTCCGGCCGGTTAATTTTCTCTCTTTTGGTCTCCCACAGTTCAAGTTGGCACCTGACAGAAGCTCCCTCCGATTGTCCTCAGGGCCTCCAGGGCCCGGACCCTAGCCCAAGCAAGGCCGCCTAGACTCCCTTCCCGGACGCGGCTCCGTCCTTAGCATCCTTTGTCTGCACTTTTAATCTTTTTATCTTTTGTCCTACCTCCTTTCGAAGACAATGGTCTGCTTTTCTGGGCGCCTGATGACCTCAGCTAGCGATCAGAAGTTGTTTTGTGAAGTTTGCTCTGCATTCAGTTATTCTTTTGATGAATTTGTAGGAGAGAAAGTGGTCTCCCCGTCCTACTCCTCTGCCATCTTGGCTCCTCCTCCTAAGATCTCCTTTTAAAATGATTCCCACAAGCAAAATCCGTAACAGAAGAAAATAATAAATTTTACTATACTAAAATGGAAAAATTATGCAAAAAAATATTAAACCAAAGTTGAAAGCAAGTAACAGACAGGGAGAAGATATTTGGAATGCATTTAACCAATCAGGAATAATCAAAAGACTCCTGCAAATCCATAAAATAAATGACAACTCAGTAGGTAAAAAAGGCAAATGATTTGCACAGGCAATTTACAGAAACAAAAACACAAATGGCCAATAAACATGCAAAGAAATAATTAACTCATTAGTTCTCAGGAAATGCAAGTCAAAAATATATGCTATTAATTTTCACATGTTATTTACAAAAAAAAATTAATGTCTGATTTTGTTAATCAAGTGGGACCTACGAAACTTAAAAGCTTTAGCAAAGCAAAGAAGCCACTGACACAGCAAAAAGACAACCTATAGAAAGGGAAAAAACATTCACAAATGATGTAACTGACAAGGGATTAACACTCAAAGCATACAAATAGCTCATACAACTCAATATCAAAAGAAGAAACAACCCAATCAAAAATTGGACAGAGGACCTCAATAGACTTTGGAACAAAGGAGACTTACAGATGGCTAACAGGCACATGAAAAGATGCTCAACACTGCTAACTGAAAAATGTAAATCAAAACCACAGTGAGTTTTCACCTCACATCTATCAGAATGGCTGTCATCAAAAAAATCTACAAATAATAAATGTTGGTGAGTGTGTGGAGAAAAGGGAACTCTTGTACAGGGTTAGTGGGAATGTAAGTTGGCTCACCCACTATAAAAAACAATACAGAGATCTTTAAAAAAACAAAAACAGAACTACCATATGATCTAGTAATTCCACTCCCAGATATACCTCTGAAAAAAAAGAAAACACTAATTTGAAAAGATACACACATCCCAATGTTCACAGCAGCACTATTTACAATAGCCGAGACATGGAAGTAACCCAAGTGCCCATCAACAGAGGAATGGATAAAGAAGATGTGATTATATGTATATATACACACACACACACACACATACACACACACTATATATATATATACACACACACACACATATATATACACTGTATATATATACATATATATATGATGGAATATTACTCAGCAATAAAAAATGAAATACTGCCATTTGAAGCAATATGGATGGAACAAGAGAATACTATGCTTAGGCAAGTAACTTGGAGAAATATAAATATAAGATGATATCACTTATATGTGGAATCTGAATGATAAAACATAAATGTATATGCAAAACAGACTCAGAAACATTTAAAATAATTTTGTGGTTATCAAGGGGGAGAGGGTGGGGGATGAAATTGTTGGAATGCATCACTGACAAAATGGACATGAATTTGAGTAAACTCCGGGAAATGGTGAAGGACAGAGAAGCCTGGCATGCTGCAGTCCATGGGCTCACAAAGAGTCAGACATGACTGAATGACTGAACAACAACCAAGGGTGGGGGAAGAGACAAATTACAGGTATAGGATTAACAGATACAAACTACTATATATAGCATAGATAGATAGACATAGAGAATGGACTTGTGGACACAGTGGGGTAAGAAGAAGGTAGGACGAAATGTGAGAATAGCATTAAAATATATACATTACCTTATGTAAAACAGTGAGTTGGAAGTTGATATATATGACAGGGAGCCAAGCCTGACACTCTGTGATGACCTAGAAGGGTGGGATAGAAGGGGGATGGGAGGCTCAAGATGGAGGGGATACATATATAATTATGACTGATTTGCGCTGTTGTACAGCAGAAACCAACACAACACTATAAAGCAAATACCCTCCAATTGAAAAACTGAAAAAAAGATAAACAACAAGAATTTACTGTATAGCACAGGGAATTATAGCCATTATCTTATAACAACCCATCATGCATTATAACCCGCAAAAATACTGAACCAATATGCTGTATACCTGAAACGAACACAATATTGTAAATCAACTATACTCCAATTTTTTAAAGTCTGATTTTGTTAATAATATTTGCATAAGATGCAAAGAAAACGCCATGAAGAACTCTGGAGGGCAATTTGATAATGCATAGTTATTAACATTGCTTGTACCCACAGATAAAACAACTTTAATCAGCTCCATTACCCTTTCAGAAAATACTTGCATCTGAACACACAAAGTCATATACAAAATTGTTGATTGAAGCCCTGTTTCTACTAGTGACAATTTGGAAACAACCTAAGAATGCCGGAATAAGAGAACAGCTAAGTCAACTATAGAACATTCATATTATAGAATGATACAAAGCTAGTAAAATGAATGAGCTAGATACACATACACCAACAAATACTCTTCCTAAACACTTTGCTGAGTGAAGAAAAAACAAGTTTCAAGACACTTTGTACAGAAAAATGCCAATTATGTGATCATGCACACAGGCATGCAGAAGCACCTACACACACACACACACACACAATGCTGCTGTTGCTGATGCTAAGTTGCTTCAGTCGTGTCCAACTCTGTGTGACCCCATAGACAGCAGCCTGCCAGGCTCCTCCATCCACAGGATTCTCTAGGCAAGAATAAATGCTAATGAGGTGGATGAAACTGGAGCCTATTATACAGAGTGAAGTAAGCCAGAAAGAAAAACATCAATACAGTCTACTAACGCATATATATGGAATTTAGAAAGATGGTAACAATAACCCTGTATGTGAGACAGCAAGAGAGACACAGATGTATTGAACAGTCTTTTGGACTCTGTGGGAGAGGGCGAGGGTGGGATGATATGGGAGAATGACACTGAAACATGTAAATTAGCATATGTGAAATGAATCGCCAGTCCAGGTTCGATGCATGATACAGGATGCTCGGGGCTGGTGCAGTGGGATGACCCAGAGGGATGGGATGGGGAGGGAGTTGGGAGGGGTGTTCAGGATGGGGAAAACATGTACACCCATGGTGGATTCAAGTCAATGTATGGCAAAACGAATACAATGTTGTAAAGTAAAATAAATAAATAATCTAAATAATAATTAAAGAATACTGGAGCAGGTTGCCATTTCCTTCTTCACACACACACAATAGGAACATATATATATATAAGTATGAAAAAGCCTGGCAAATTTTTGTAATGATAAGAATCAAACTCATATTTCTTAAAAAACTGGAAATAGAACTGCCATATGACCCAGCAATCCCACTTCTGGGCATACACACTGAGGAAACCAGATCTGAAAGAGACACGTGCACCCCAATGTTCATCGCAGCACTGTTTATAATAGCCAGGACATGGAAGCAACCTAGATGTCCATCAGCAGACGAATGGATAAGGAAGCTGTGGTACATATACACCATGGAATATTACTCAGCCATTAAAAAGAATTCATTTGAACCAGTTCTAATGAGATGGATGAAGCTGGAGCCCATTATACAGAGTGAAGTAAGCCAGAAAGATAAAGAACATTACAGCATACTAACACATATATATGGAATTTAGAAAGATGGTAATGATAACCCTATATGCAAAACAGAAAAAGAGACACAGATGTACAGAACAGACTTTTGGGCTCTGTGGGAGAAGGCGAGGGTGGGATGTTTCGAGAGAACAGCATCGAAACGTGTATATTATCTAGGGTGAAACAGATCACCAGCCCAGGTGGGATGCATGAGACAAGTGCTCGAGCCTGGTGCACTGGGAAGACCCAGAGGAATCGGGTGGAGAGGGAGATGGGAGGGGGGATCGGGATGGGGAATACATGTAACTCCATGGCTGATTCATGTCAATGTATGACAAAACCCACTACAATATTGTAAAGTAATTAGCCTCCAACTAATAAAAATAAATGAAAAAAAAAAGAATCAAACTCATGGAAGTACTTAATTCTGAGAAAAAAAAGTAGACTGGAGCTGAGACTATTGTCTCATATATAATAGTTCATTGTTAAAAAATAAGAATGTAATTGATATTAATTAAAAAGAAAAGAAACCCTGAAGCCCTGCAGTAAGAAGACAAACTGCTGAAGAAGTCTCCCTGGCATGAAATAATTCTCCTTGTTCACAGCTACAAACTACTTGACCCTGCACATCTCTTTTGGCCAAGGCTCCACAACTCTACATTTCCTCAACACCAGGCCACAAATCTGCCCAAGTCAACGACGTCTTCCCTGGACTCAGGCACAAAATCATATACAGATAGGAAAATGGTACTGAATCCAAGAGATTTCAAATGAAAGTTCATCCCAACTCACCAAAATGTCCAAAGTCCTCCACCTTCTAATAGGTTGCAGGGCTGAAAGCCAAAACAAAGGAAAAAAAGGTCAACACATTCATATTTTGAGAGTTCACACTTCTCTGCTTGTGATACTCTGCATTTTGGTCCTTCTTCAGCTGTTTCAATAGGTATTTTTCCATTTTTAAAACTTGCAACCTTGTAAGCTGCCTCTGTATCAGTGAGCTAGCTAGAATCTGTCTCTCAATTGCCAAGCACCAACTATTTAAACACTTTTTTTTTAAGAAAATAAGTGGTCTTTGGAGTTTTGCTCCTTGCACTAGTATATATCCCAGGTGTCTAAAATAAGAATACTCTAACAATAGCAAAATGACTAGAACTTGTTTCATCAAACAATTACCTTTGATGCAGATTGTGTTTCACAACTAGAGAACTATATCATGCTTATACAAAGCAATTAAGCTACAACATGGTATACATTTTGCTACTAGATTATAAATTGTAAATATTATAGAAATAATTTTTTAAAGGTACCAATTTTGAACACTTACTATGAGTCAGTCATTCCACCACCATTTAAAATGTATTAGTGCATTTAAAGTTTAATCCTATAGCAAATTATAAAGAAATTCTTTTCAGCCCACTTATTAGATATATCTTTGAATCTAGTTTTTTTGCATTCCAAAGACAGCAACAACTGCATACATAATACAACCTTTTACATATCAAATGGAAAAGCTGACTGGGCAACTGACTCCATGGGAGCTTGCTTGGTAGCAGGGACTCTCACACATCTCTGTACCATCCACAACACACAGCCCAGTTACTTGCACATAATACTCAACAAATGTTTGTTCAGTAAGTAAATAAATGTAAAGTTACATAAAAATAAAATTAAAAGGCTTTCAATATGCTATTCGAGTCTTAAATACCCCATTTTTAATTCATTCTCAGTATAACATTACTTGCTAAAGACAGTACTCCATTCAAAGTAGTTATCTTAGACCTCGTCACTTATTAGAAATTAGAATTAAAACAAAATCAATGAATGGATTTGACATTTTATGAAATACTACCTGTGACATGCTTTTGTTTTTGCTGTGAAAATTATAACAAATTTTAAACATTACACACCATATCTTCTCTTTGCTTTGAAAACCTTATAACTACCATTGGCCAAAAGCAATAAAAACATGAGTAGCACCTGAAAAAGAGATATATAATGAACTAAATCTCTTCCCAGGTGGGAAGGTAAAATGGCTCAACCACTTTGCAAAAGAGTTAGACAGTTTCTGGTAGAAAAAAAAAAAAAAAAACCTACATTTACCATATAAGCCAGTGATTATGCTCCTAGGTGTTTAACTACGTGAAATGAAACTTATGCTCACAGAAAAAACATGCATGTGAGTATACAGGATTTATTCTTAATCAACAAAATCTGGAAAAAAGTCCTATCAACTAGGGCACAAATAAATTGTGGTGTATCACATGGTATAATTGAGTATCAAAGCTTTAGCAATTAAAAGGAACGAACCATAGATATGTAACTACATGGATGAGTGTCAAATCCATTGTAACAAGTGAAAGAAACCATCCCAAAAGACTACAGGCTGTAAGATTCCATTTATATGACATTTTGGAAAAGGGAAAACAATAGGGCTGGAAAAGAGATGCGGGGGGGCCACCAGAATTGATTCACATCTTAATTTTGTTGGTTTGCATTTGTCAAAACTTACAGAACTATATGCTAAATAGGGTGTATTCTACTGTATGTAAATTATACCTCAGTTTTGTTTAACTTTTAAAAAAACCCTCACTTAAAGTACTTATAAAGAAACTATTCACGTTTTTGCATTCTATCTTGCTTCAGAAAAGGAGAGGATATGGCTACAAATAGATCTAATGCAAAAGGTAATAAATTTTGTAATCATCTTAAAAATAAGTGCTATCATTTGAAATAACAACATAATAAATTGTGATGATCAAAGTTCCTTCCCCCAAAAAACTAAGCAAGGAAATCATTACAAAGAAAAACCTACACAGTATAATTTGAATTAAACTAGCACTGAGGTTAGGGTAAAAGTGCATGCTATAATGCCTTTCCACTTTCCAAAGGAGGGTCACAAGCCAAGTTCAGGGTATACCAGCTACTGATACTAATAGGGAGGGAAGTTCAGTGGGATACAGGAGTCCTACTGTTGTTCAGTAAAGGAAAAAAAAAAATCCAATTTCTTAGGAACAGAAAGAGAATCAAGTATTATAAGCCAAAAAGAAAAAAGAAAAGGGAAACAAGAACACTAAGATGAAACAGACATAAAATACATAAAGAAAAAATGGCAGTTAATAAAGCCTATGATCAGTTATAAGGGAAAGACGCTACAACTGGCGAAGAAAAGATTATACCAATAAATTGAAAGGGGAAAATGCAAACTGCAGGCATATAAGGCTCTCTCCCATCTCAAGGTTTTTGCTCTTATTGTCCACCCTGCTTAGGATACTCCTCCCCCAGCCCTTTCCTTGGCTGACTCAGCATAAAAATCACCTCTTCAGAAAGGCCTTCCCTGATAAGGCAATCAAAAGTAGAACACTCTACTCACATGATAAGGTCTGTCTACTAGACTACAAGCTCTATAAATGAGGACAGAAACTTATCTATTTTTTTAACTGCCTCCTCCTTAGTGACTAAATGAGAGCTTGACACATAGTAAGTGCTCAAAAAATATATGCAACCACATGTTTTAAACAGAATATGAGGAAAACATAAATCCTCTTGGGTACTATCAAATTTGGTAATCATAAAAAAGAATTTATACTAAAAAATTTTAAAAAATCAATACTATAAGAAATAAAGAATGCATATGCTTCAAAACAAAAAAAAGCATTTTTTAAGACAAATGCTTAAGTCAATTGGAACTGACAGATTCAGTAGAACTTCTTTTAAACTTTCTTAGACTACACATTCTTTTGCTTCAAACTATTTTTTAAATACAGAAAAAGAAAGTATGTTACCCATGTTACTGCTGTTATGCCCGATGTCCGAATCCCTGAGCGGGAAGAGAGAAGGCCTCCAAGACAATGCAACTCGCAGGAAGGGAAGTTTATTACTGACTCGAGCCAGGACTCTCTGCCGGCAACCAACGCAGTGGTGCGGGTCAGAGAGCCCCGAGCCCAAGCTCTTACACAAATTTATAGGGTGAGAAGTGGATTGGTTACACGTTTGCAAAGCAATTTCATTGGTCAAAACTTTCGGGCGCGCAGGACTTTCCTGGGGGTTTCCGCCCCGTTCCTAATTTCCTAATTGGCAAACAGCGGTCAGTATTAAGTGAAAGCTAATTGGTCCTAATTGGCTAATTGGTTGTATCCAGGTGGCCTGATAATCTTACCAAGTAGGAAGGCCTACTCCTAATCTAAGCTGCGTTACTTCTGCTCACCTCACATTCCCCCCTGTCTGTTGTTCAAGTAGAGGAATCTTCCTCTTTTCCATCTTGGGCCACTGACACTATAAGTGGACCCAGGTGGAGTCAGCCAGGGGGAGTGTTGAAACCAAGACTCAAACCATCTCTGCTGGGCTTCCTGTTCTCTCTTTCTAATCCTCTCTTATTCTGCAAGACCACCTCAGACAAGGAAGTCAAAGACTTCTCTAAATGACTGACTGATTCTCTTACCACTCTTGCATGGTCTGCATAGAAACCTCACAGACCCTACCCTGTTGGAGAAAAATCAAGTCATCTACAGCAGCTCGTAGGGAGGAAAGCCCTTGGCCTTGCAGAGATAGTGAAGCTTGGTTAAATTGCACCCATATCTGAAGTACTTGGCCCTGCGGATTGCACCACACTCGGGGCTACCAAATCTGTTTCCTACCTCCCATTCCCGGGGCCCATCACAAGAGGTTACACAGCTCCAGCTCCTGCAATAAGCTTTCCATGCCACCACAGGTTTGCCCGGGCACGCGAAGAACCCCTCTTGGCCGAGTTTTCTCCCGGTCCCCACAGCTCCCCATGGCCCGAATTGTGGGTATTTCCCCCGGGGTCCTTCCCTGGGGAAGATTCCCCTTAAGTCAAAGTAAAGGTCTGGCCACCAGATGTTCGGAGGGTGGATTCCTGAGGTCTCATTGAGCAGCTCATGAGTAGGAGACCTCCCGGCGGACGAGTCAAAGGATTTGACGGGTGAGGACTCGCCTTCCATTCTGCTCGCGCTTTTTCCTGTTCTTCCGGTGTGGCTTGCCACACGTGATTGCAGTGAACCCAGGGTCCAATCCTGTCGACCTCAGTGAAATCTATCTCCCAGTGTTGCCCTGGCTCTTCTCCTCAGTACCTCGTTCCCGTGTGCTGCTTTTTCCCTGTCCTCATCAGCTGGCATGCTTTACAATCCTGGATTATCTCTCGTCCAGTTGCATTTTCCTCAAACACTGATCAACACGCAGATTCAGTCCATATTTGCTTTCATTTATCTACTGAGTGTACCCAAGCTTCTTCTTCAGAGACTCTGGCATCTCAGGGGGAGGAGGGCGAGGGAGCCTGAAGTAGACCTTAAACCACTGTAGTGCAGTCAGAGTGCCGATCATGATGATGCAAGCAAAGAGTCCCTTCCATACACCTTTAAATCCAAGTCTCTTGAGGACCTGAGAGGCACTGCTACCCTTCTCTTTATGCAACACAGACACCACGGAATCAGCACCAGTACATTCAAAGCAGGCAAACTTCATCATGGTGTATGGTACTGTCTCATCCAAAGAGGAGCAACCCCCTTGTAGAACGCCTTTAAGCCTTCTTCCTTATACATTTTGGGAGCTGCATCCCTCAGAGTGTTAACCTGGTTCGGTTTGAATTCGAACCTTAGCAGCTTCCATAGGAGCCAGAGCAATGTCAGCAAAGAATTCAGCACTGGCAGAGGCAGCCAAATACAGTGATGTGCGCCAAAGATAGGCATTCTCCTCTACTTCTGTGGGTCCACCTGTATACGGCATTTCACTAAATCCAGAGGAACAACAGCAGTGTGTGTCAGACCACAACTTCAGACCCCACCAAAGCCACACAGTGCATTCCAAGTCCAGTTTGGGGTCTCTTTACTTCCCTCATACAAGGGCCGGGCCTTCTCAGCAAACCCCATGATCCACAGTCTGCAATATCCAACAGTCCCCAGAAACTCTCACCTGGCAGGGGGTCTTGGGCCTTCATGGCCCCGGTTAGCAGAAGGACCTCTGGGTGGCAAGTCCGATATTCGTAGAGGTCCTCACTCAGAGCCTCTTGAGCCTCTGTGGGATTACCGGTTGGCCTTTCCCCTCTGTCCACTCAAAGGCAAATATCTCCTCTCTGGGCCGCCAGGGGTAGGCTGAAAAAGGCATCTTTCAAGTCCAACACAGTGTACCAAGTGTACTCAGGCAGCAAACTGCTCAGGAGGGTATACGGGTTAGAGACAGTGGGGTGTATGTCACTCACCGTTTGTTGACTTCTCGCAGGTAATCTGTCCCCCCTGGCTTCTTCACTGGCAGTAAGGGGGTATTCCAAGGGGATTGACACTGCTTGAGAATTCTGGCATCCATGAGACATCGAATGTGGGGAGTGATCCTCCACCGAGCTTCCTGGCTCATGGGGTACTATCTCACCTTCACAGGAGTTGCCTAGGCCTTTAGCTCGATGACGACCAGATGTCTGTTTGGCCAGTCCCATCCCTGCCGTTTCAGCCCAGGCCAACGGGTATTTATTCATCTCTTAAGGCTAGGGATAAGACATGTATCGGCTGTCCAAGTCCATCCATGACTGTCATTCTCCCAGCTCTGTAAGCTTAACTGAATAAAACCCAATGGCCTCTCCTTTCTTCCACAGAATCTTAGCATAATCAGTACTGCTATGACACAGGAATGGGATCTCATTTCTCTCCATTTCCTGCTTTAACCACTCTCTCCCCAAGAGTTCTCACCTGCTTAAGACCCTCTCTAGAAGGGACAGATGTTTTCACAATATCATCAATAGCCCACCACTGATCAGCAAGGTAAAGTGCCACAGCTGTGAGTAATCTTCAGCAGAATTTTCCAGTTCCTCATGACTGCAATTCTACTTTTCGTTACCCAGGACTTGGGGAGGGGTGCCGAGTCTTGACTCCCCCAGTCACTGTCTTCCCCCGCATATAGAACTTGAGTTCCAGGGGAGATTCTCTCTGGGTCGTTCCTCTCCTCGGGTCCCTCTTAGGGCACTCGTTTTTCCAGTGCCCCTGTTCTCTGCAGTAGGCGCACTGATCTTTCTTTAGGGCATGCCTTTTTGATTTCTGTTTTTCTCCCGTCCAGGGGTCTCGAGGTTCCCTCAATTCTGTTCCAGCTTTTATCCCCGCAAAAAGAATCTGGGCTAGCTCCCTCTGGTTCTTCCGCTTTTCCCTCCTTCTATATTCTCTATCTTCCTTCCTGATCTTCTCAACTAATTCCCTTTCCCCCCGTCGAATTCATTCTTCCCTTTCTTCTGGGGTCTCCCTATTATTAAATACCCTTTCAGCTACTTTCAATAAATCCTGTATCGTCTGTTCTCCCAATTCCTCTATCTTTTGTAATTTCTTCCTAATATCTGGGGCTGCCTGATTTACAAACGCTAACAGGACTGCAGCGCGTGACTCCTCAGCCTGGGGGTCCATAGGTGTATATTGCCTGAAAGCTTCCATCAGCCTCTCTAGGAAGGCTGCCAGGCTCTCAGTGGGCTCTTGCCTTACTAAATTTACCTTTGCCAAATTTGTCGGCTTTCTTGCTGCGGCCCGCAGGCCTGCCATCAGAGTCTGGCGGTACACTCAGAGACGCTCCCTACCTTTCGCTCGCTCAAAATCCCAGTTAGACCGCAACAGAGGAAACCCCTCGTCCACGAGATGAGGCTGGGCGGTTGGCCTCCCGTTGACCCCTGGGACGCATTTCCGCCCTTCTGCCAGAATTCGCTCCTGCAACAGCTGCTGACAATCATAGTGAAAGGAGAGTTTCACCTGGTTGGGCTCTAGTCACTGAGGCTCACTTATTGTAGGGCCTTCAGAGTCCGCCAGAGTGTAGCCCTGGCCAGGACTCATCAATTGCACCCACAACCATTCGCCTGTTCACTGAAACTCGAGTCAGAGTAGGAACGAGACCAGAAACAGTGCCGGCATACACACAAACACAGACAAACACAGAGAGCCAAAGACAAACACACAGACAAACGTCGGCCGACAACACAGCACTGGGTTTTCGGGCCCCCTGACCAGACCAGACTCGGGATCAGGAGAGGAACTCTCCTTCCCACAGAGCCGGCTGCCTTCCAGTGCGCTCGCTGGCCTTGGCCTTACGCCGGCTAGAGAAAGCTTTCTCCTGTGCCAGATACCCCCTGCTTCACAGCAGGGCCCCGGAATTACTCTGGACTTCCTGTCCTGCCTGAGACAATGCCGGTACACACACAAACACGGACAGCCAAAGACAAACACACGGACAGCTGACAACACAGCGCTGGGTTTTCGGGCCCCCTGAGTTTTCCTGAGCACCGGTGCTATTATCTATCCTTCCCCTCTGTCCTGGAAGTGTTCTCTTCCCCCGGTAAAGGGATCTTGGATGAGCCCCCAAATGTTATGCCCGATGTCCGAATCCCCGAGCGGGAAGAGAGAAGGCTTCCAAGACGATGCAACTCGCAGGAAGGGAAGTTTATTACTGACTTAAGCCAGGACTCTCCGCCCGCAACCAACGCAGTGGTGCGAGTCAGAGAGCCCCGAGCCCAAGCTGTTACACAAATTTATAGGGTGAGAAGCGGATTGGTTACACGTTTGCAAAGCAATTTCATTGGTCAATACTTTCACGCGGGACTTTCCTGGGGGTTTCCGCCCCCTTCCTAATTTCCTAATTGGCAACCAGCGGTCAGTATTAAGTGAAAGCTAATTGGTCCTAATTGGCTAATTGGTTGTATCCAGGTGGCCTGATAATCTTACCAAGTAGGAAGGCCTACTCCTAATCTAAGCTGCATTACTTCTGCTCGCCTCACATGTGAAAGCAACAAGTACTACAGATTTGTGCTAACCCATGTCAGAGTGCGTCTGTAGACCCCGGCCAATGCTTAGTGCTCTCCAGAAAGCTTACAGTGCAAGGGCCCTTCCTTCGGGGCCCTTCCTTCAACTTTGCAGGTAACTGTGGAGCTCTGCATACAGGGCCGGATTCAGCTCCCCACCTCTGGCTGCAGGCAGGCACCCTACAGCTTCTCATGTTTGCCTTTTACTTGCGCCTGTGTTGTAGATCAGGAAGAGTTTCCATCTTTCCCATCACTACCCTTCTCTCCTGCACCTCGGTTCCTTCCTTCCCCTCCCCTCCCCCTCTGTCTCTCCTCTAACTTCAGCAATCCTGTTTCTGCAGTGAGAAGTGCCAAATGAAAGCCAGGCTAGACTGAGGGTTTTATGTTTGTTCAAGAGGTAATTACAGGTGTCTTGGGGCATGGGGATATCCTGAAGGTTAAGAATAGCTTCTAACCCTGAGTCCTGTGCTTGATGTTGTACTTGATTTATCCTGTTTCTACCTGCTCCTTCATCATAATCATCACCCTCCTTTTGAAAGAAATCAAACCAGGTGTTACTGCTCAGCGTCACTCACCGACAACCTCTGTGCTGCCCTGATCCACTCACTGCATTTTCACATGTGGCCCCTCTTCTACCAGTGGGTTGGGATAGAGGAGGAGCCGGTAGACAGAGGTGGGGTTGCTGTATTAGCCAACCTGCCTTTGAGGGGCACGGGGATCTGATCAGACAGCTACTTAGGGACCTTTATCCTGGAGGACAGTAATCATTTTTGTCATTAATTGTGTTGATAAATTCTTTAAACCTCTCTTTCTTTTTTCCATGCCCCATGGCATGTGGGACCTTAGTTTCCTCCACCAGGGATTGAACCAGTGTTCCCTGCAGTGGAATCACAGAGTCTTAGCCCTTGGACTGACAAAGAAGTCCCTCAAGTATGTCATTCTTAATGACACTTTAGTGCAGGTGTGGAGAAGAGGAGGTGACATTTGTGCTCCCATCACTAATGTGCCCTTTGGAAGCTTGTATTTGGCAGGAGTAGTTCCTTACATCATGGGCAGTAACACTTTGGCATTGAAGATTTCCAATAAAACATTACAGATGAGCACATCACATTGCTTTATATTCACCACTTCAGTCACTTTCTCTTTATTTATTTATTCATGAGGATCTATGAGAAGGGAGAAGTTTATCCTCTGTTGATTCCTAGTGAGGACAGGATGGTTTCCTGTGAAAATGACATCTGTCCTGCACGTTTTTGTACCTGTGAGCATCAGTGAGCCTATGTTGGGTGTGGTATACAGGCCCTCTGCTGGGTGGTGTGGCAGATCAGCCCACACCAGTGAAAAGAAGCCACAGATTATGGAGGCGCATTGCAGAGCCCCACCATCTCCTCACTCTGGGACCCTGGGCAAGTTGGCTGACCTCTTTCTGTGCCTCAGCTGTCACATCTATAGAATGGATCTAATGATGGCACCTGCCTTATGGTGTTGTGAGGTTTAAATAAAGTAATAAAGATAAGGCCCATGGTGAGCACTCAACCAGCATCAGCTGGTGCTGGAGTGAAGGGATCAAGACTGTGGTCAGTCTGTATTCTCATCCACACTGACACTGAAGATGTCAGGTGAGGAGTTACTGGGAAGAACAGAAGAATTTATATGTTGAAAACACATAGAACAGTGCCTGCCACAGTACATAAGGGCTTGATCCATGTGAGTTATTGGTATTATTTGTATTGCTATTGCTATTATTTATATTATTACTTTCATGTTATTGATGAAAATTACTAATTCAGAGACCCTGACCTAAGTCATTAGCTTGGCGTGAGACCTGAACCTGGAAAGAGGGGATGATTAGGGATCCAATAGAGTACAGAGCTCAAACAGAAAAGACTTGAGCCAAGAGCCTAGGCTAGGAGCATGCAGGTATGTCCAGGAGATGGAGGAATTTCCAGGGATCCACAGACAGTGCATGTTGGAAGGGGATCTTGGGTATCACAGGACATAATGTTGAAAGGGAGGAAATCAAGATGTGGCAAAAAAAAAAAAACTTTGGAAAATATAACTGCTGGTTGACTGAGTGTGATTCTGCATGAGATTTTGCCCCTCTTCTTGGGCTTTTCCTTCACCCTTGGATGTGGGGTATCATTTTTTGTTGTGACCCAACATTCTCCTGTCTATGGTTGTTCAGCAGTGAGTTGCAATTTTGGAGTTCTCACAGGAGAAGATGAGTGCTCATCCTTCTACTCCATCATCTTATTTTCTTTTGTATAGTTCTTCTGTGTATTCTCCCCACCTCTTCTTAATATCCCCTGCTTCTGTTAAGTCCATACCATTTCTGTCCTTCATTGTGCTCATCTGTGCATGAAATGTCCAATTCATATCTCTAATTTTCTTGAAGAGAACTCTGGTCTTTCCCGTTTTATTGCTTTCCTCTATTTCTTTGCATTGATCACTCAGGAAGGCTTTCTTATCTCTCCTTGGTGTTCTTTGGAACTCTGCACTCAGATGGGTATACCTTTCCTTTTCTCTTTGCCATTCTGATTCTGATGCTGGCCCTCAATGAACCACATCAATTGCTATTTGTGCCCTTGTACAATCCCTGCCACATGAGCTTCTGGCTGGCATGAAACAATAGGATGCAATGTAAGGGATACTGTGTCAGTTCCAGACTCAGTCTTTTCTTTTTTTTTTTATTCAGCCTTTATTTTTTTCCCAAATCTATTGCTATGTTATTGACATATAACACTTTGTAAGTTTAAGGTGTACAATGTGATGGTTTAATATATGCACACATTGTGAAATGATTACCACGAAATAAGGCTAGTTAACACAGCCATCACCTCACATAGCTACCTTTTCTGTGTGTGTGGTGAGGACTTTCCAGATTTAATTTTTAGCAAGTTTCAAGTATTCTATGCAGTATTGTTAACTATAGTCATCATGCTACACATTAGATAGGCAAGAAATCGTTCATCTTATAACTGGAAGTTTGTACCCTTTGACCACCTTTACTCATTTCTTCTTCCTGGCCTCTCCCCAAACCACCAATCTAACCTCTGTTTCTATGAGTTTGGGTTTTTCTTTTTTTTCAGATTCCGCATATAAATGAGATCATAGAATATTTGTCTTTCTCCATGTGACTTCATTAAGCATAATGTCCTCCAAGTCCATTCATATTATCACAAATGGTAGGATATCCTTCTTTTCATTGCTTAATAATATTCCACTTTGTGTGTATATGCACACATGTGTACACACACACACATACACACACACTACAATTTCTTTACCATTCATCTGTCAATGGACACTTAAATTGTTTCCATGTCTTGGCTATTGTGAATATTGTTGCAGTGAATATGGACGTACACCTATCTCTTCAAGAGAGTAATTTCATTTCCTTCAGATATATACACAGAAGTGGGATGGCTGGATTATATGGTAGTTCTAGTGTTAATTTTTTGAGAAACCTCCACACTGTTTTCCAGAGGGGTTGTATTAATTTACATTTCCATCAGCAGTGTACAAAGATTCCCTTTTCTCCACATCTTTGCCAGCTTTTGTTATGACTTGTCTTTTCATAATAGACTTTCTAACAGATTTGAGATGATATCTTATTGTGGTTTTGACTTGCATTTCCCTGATGATTAGTGATGTTGAGCACCTTTTCATGTATCTGTTGGCCATTTGTATATATTCTTTGGAAAAATGTCTATTCAGATTCTTTGCCCATTTTAAATCTGATAATTTGTTTTTTCTGTTAAATTTTATGAGTTCCTTATATATTTTGGATATTAACCCCTTATCAGATAGATGGTTTGCAAATATTTTTTCCCATTCTGTAGGTTGTCTTTTCATTTTGGTGGTTATTTCTTTTGTTGGGCAGTGCCTTTTATTTTTGATGTAGTCCTACACAGTGAGTTTTGCTTTTGTTGAAAGCAAAAGGTAAAAGGGCCTAGTATTCATGAAGGCTGAAGGAAACATTCATTTTGGGGATCTCTTAGCCATGTAGTAAAAAGTCTAATGAGGGAGTGGCCAAGATGGTGGAGTAGGAAGACCCTTAGCTCACCTCTTTCTATGAAATTTATACTACTTACAGATCAACCATTGAAGAGGAAGACCTGCAGACTAGCAGAAAGTTCTACAATGAAATTTACAAAAAAGGAACCACAAAGAGTTGGGTAAAAGGGTCAGAGATGTGGTATAGTTAAGACCAATAACTCCCTGAGCAGGAAACCCACAAAGGGGAGAATAATTACAACTGCAGAGGTTCTCCCAAAGGAGGATGGTGTGCAAGCTCTACATCAGGCTCTCCAGCCTGGGGGTTCTGTGCCAGGAAGACAAGCCTCTAGAACATTTGGCTTTGAAGACCAGAGGGCTTAGTTTCAGGAGAAACAGAGGCTGGGGGGAAATAGAGACCCCTTCCTTAAAGGGTGCACAGAAAACTCACATGTTCCAGGGCCCAGGGAAGAAGGAATAATTTGGGAAGAGCCTGGGTCAGACCTACCTGTTGACCTTGGGAAAGCCTCCTAGGGAGGCAGGAGGCAACTGGAGTTCACCCAGGTACACAGACACTCTGGCAGCCATTTTTGGGAGCTTCTACTGCAAAGACACTGGCACTGGCAAATATCATTTTGGAATCCTTCTAGCTTATTTGCACTGGGACCCACCAGCCTGTCGGCTCCAGTACTCAGACAACTCAGGACAAGCAGCTGGCCAGGTGGTGACACAGCCTTACCCACCAGCAGATGGGCTGCCTTAAGACCCTTGAAACTCCAGCCATCCCAGGACTAGACCCCCTACACCAGGCAGCCTTGGAACCTCCCCCACACCTTCAGGACCCTGCAGCCAGACTTTGATATCCTGCCCTGCCTAGCAGCATTGTTGCCTGGAGCATTCCATGGAGGGAGGAGCCTTGCAGGCTATAGTCCATGGGTTGGCAACAATGACTGAACACACACACACACCCCTGACTATGAGCAGGCCAGCACCAACTCCAAAACTCCACAGTTCTAGAGCCAGAGACCACAGAATACTATACATAGAAGATCCTAAAGACACCACCCAAAAATCTACCTGTCCTCATCAATAAATTAGGATACAAAATTAGTAGACAGCAATCTGGTGTGTTTCTATATACTAACAATGAACTACGAGAAAGAGAAATTTACCAGTGCAGGAAAATGAATAAAATACCTAAGAGTAAATGTAACCAAGGAGGTAAAAGACCTGTGTTGACTAAAAAGAGATGTACAACTTGAGAGTTGTGAGTTAAGTTTTATTTGGGGCAAAATTAGGACTGCAGCCAGGGAGGCAGCATCTCAGATAGCTCTGAGAGACTGCTCCAAAGCAACAGTGGGGGAAAGACAATATATGTTTTGGTGAAGGGGGAGTTCAATACCATGAAGCACTCATTTTACAAAAGGTTTTTTGTTAGTCATGAGGATCTGATGCCACCATGAAGGGATTTAGTGCTTCTCTGGATATGAGGAGATGCAAGGATTAAGAGCATAAAATCTGTTCCTAAAAACATTCAACTATCTAAAGACTGTCCCACCAGATTCCCTGGAGGACAGAGTGCTTCACTCCACCCTGAACTCCCTCAGGGATTGTTGAAAGTCAACAGCTATAGAGGCAGATGGCAAAGGCCTTTGTTGTTCAGTCCTTGGCAATGCTCTTGGTAAGTGCCAATTTGTGGTTGAAATGGCCCCCTTGTGGTCATAAATCCGACCATGCTTTGGGGAGCATTTCATGACCACTTTGTCCTGCATTGCTGGGAAGGCTCGTTCCCAGTTCTGAAGAAGGTTTTTTTTTTTTTTTTTTTAATAAGAAACTCAATGTGCTATTACTGGACTAGGTCTCAATAGTCAAATTGTCCAATAGTCAAAGGTATCCAGATGTCTGGACACCTGTCTTCTAGTTATGGTCCAGGAAAGTATTCCGTCTTGTTGCATCTTTTCATACCTACAGTTATACTATTACAATCATTGATCATATATTGAGCTATACATTTGATCAACTGCTTCGAGCCTAGTCATGATTTTCGTTGGAGACTCAGTCATACACTTGGTAATACAAAAAATAATAATCGTGTGAAACAAGCAAAATACAAATGGTATGGTTAATAACATTAGTGGAATTAAAAGTAAATTCAATAGGCTAATAGCCTGGTTATTATCATTTAAAGCTTATGAAAATTGTTAAGGCTTAGATATATGGTCAATTACATCCTCCAACCCCAGTGAAGGCACACACACACACACACAGACACACACACAAGCTGCTAAATGGTCATATCAGTAGAATACAGATCTTTGACCAATTGGGAGCATACCAATGGCAGATTGGTTAGGGTTACTCTTATTTGTTAACACGTATCACCTTAAATTCATGGGAATCCCAGGCTACACCTTCGTATTTATCCCTTTAGATGTGAAGGCCATAAATTAGTGCTACAAATCCACTGAGTTCCATACCAATCACTCTCTAAGGGTAATAATAGACATAGATCATGAAGCACCCAGCCTTAATTACCAGGTTGATCATAATTACCAGGCTGATCATTTTTTAGTATGATTTAACCCTTCCCAACATAGAGGAGCTTTTAAACTTAAATAACCAGTCTGCTGTTAACCATGTAGATCCACCCCATAATTGTGGGATTTTTCCTTTTTATAGATGAGAGGTTAATTTTTTTTTATTGAGACTTAACTCATCATTCCAGTTGAGTTTAAATGACCCTAAGAGAGAACTTAAATCTATGGCCAGGATCAGAGCAGGTATTATTAATTGGCCAGGTGAGAGAATCCCATCTAGCAATATCATGAAGATAGAACAGGACTGAACACTCAACTAAAATAAATTTCCTAGTGGGTATCCCTAGAGAACAGAAATCCACCAAGGCAACTAAGAAGTACTAGACACAGGTAATTGGCCACAACCTAACAATTGGATTGCGTTTTAAACTACCATAGAATTGTGTCCATGATAGAAAACTTTCGATTGATAGGCATAGGTCCAAGGAATCAAGAAAACATTATAAATCATCAAAAAAGTCAGATCAGCATCTTGGGCAAGCTGTCTGATGTCATCTTCTTCATATCCTACTGTAGTGTAGTTTCCTCTGTTTGAGCATTGTTTTAAGGTGAGTTTGAGGTCAACAGGCCTCTCTATAGGCCAGTCCATCTTAGGGCCCTTTTGGAAGTGGGAGTTAAACCAAGAGTCAATTTCCCTTCAATTTCACTGGGCATGAGATAGTTAAGAGTGCCTGACAGAAAGGTCCTTCCATCCAGGTTGGAAGCAGTTCCTTGAATTATGTCTTCTTAGAGTCTTCACTGCAGGTCATGCGTGAGGCATCTGATCTTCATCCAAAGACAGATTACTAAGATAAGCTTCAGAAGCAACCCTAGAGTGTCCTTTAATAATGCAATTAAATTCTGCATTCAGTTCAGTTGAGTTCAGTTCAGTTCAGTCGCTCACTCGTGTCCAACTTATTGTGATTGCACGAATCGCAGCATGCCAGGCCTCCCTGTCCATCACCAACTCCTGGAGTTTAATGCGAGAAGCACATGCCAATCGAGTCAGTGGATGCCATCCAGGCCAGTCTCATTCATCTGTCGCCCCTCTTGCATCCTCCTGCCCCCAATCTCCTTCCCGAGCATCAGCCGTTGTCTTTTCAGTCAGTTCAACTCTTTCACATTGAGGGGAGTGGCCAAAGTATTGAAGTTTCAGCTTCAGCATGAGTTCTTCCAATGAATACTCAGGACTGATCTCCTTAGGATGGACTGGTTGAATCTCCTTGCAGTCCAAGGGACTCTCAAGAGTCTTCTCCAACACCACAGTTCAAAAGCATCAATTCTTCAGCACTCAGCTTTCTTTATAGTCCAACTCTCACACCCATACATGACCACTGGAAAAAAACCATAGCCTTAAGACTAGACGCGACTCTTTGTTGACAATAGGTGAATGTCTACTGTCGTTTTAATATGCTATAACTAGGTTGGATTTCACTAACTTAACCTTCCAAGGAGTAAGCGTCTTTTAATCATGGGCATGCAATCTACCATCTCAGTGAATTTTGGTAGCCCCAAAAATAAAAGTCTGAACAGTGCCACTGTCTCCCATCTATGTCCCATTGAAGTGATGGGACCAGATGCCCCCCATCTATTTCCCATGAAGTGATGGGACCAGATGCATGATCTTAGTTTTCTGAATGTTGAGCTTTAAGCCAACTTTTTCACTTTCCTCTTTCACTTTCATCAAGAGGCTTTTTAGTTCCTCTTCACTTTCTGCCATAAGGGTGGTGTCATCTGCATATCTGAGGTTATTGATATTTCACCCAGCAATCTTGATTCCAGCTTGTGCTTCTTCTAGCCCAACGTTTCTCATGATGTACTCTGTGTTAGAAAACGCCGCGGGGAGAAAAAGCCACCTCTAAGGACCATTGATGAAGGCCTTTATTGGGCGGTCGCTCTCGGGCAGAACTCCCGGGGGCGGGTGAGCGAGGAGACAAAGGGAGTCTGCGAGGTATGAGGGGTGGGGAGAGGTTTTATAGCCAGGGCCGGCGTCTGAGCCAGGTCTTCCCATATAAGGAAGAAAGCGCGGGCTACAGCGGTGGTTGGTGTCCAAGGGCTCTGTGTCAGCACCTGATTGGACCAGGCTGCAGGGGGCCGGCCCCTGGAAGTTTAGCCAGCCTCCGGAACTTGCCTGCGGCACTTTTCCGGGGCATGCCTCAACATGCCCGACCTTTCACTCTGCATATATGTTAAATAAGCAGGGTGACAATATACAGCCTTGACGTACTCCTCTTCCTATTTGGAACCAGTCTGTTGGTCCATGTCCAGTTCTAACTCTTGCTTCCTGACCTGCATACAGGTTTCTCAAGAGGCAGGTCAGGTGGTCTGGTATTCCCATCTCTTTCAGAATTTTCCACAGTTTATTGTGATCCACACAGTCAAAGGCTTTGGCATAGTCAATAAAGCAGAAATAGATGTTTGTCTGGAGCTCTCTTACTTTTTTGATGATCCAGCTGATGTTGGCAGTGTGATCTCTGGTTCCTCTGCCTTTTCTAAAACCAGGTTGGACATCTGGAAGTTCTCTGTTCGTATTGCTGAAGCCTGGCTTGGAGAATTTTGAGCATTACTTTACTAGCATGTGAGTTGAGTGCAATTGTGCGGTAGTTTGAGCATTCTTTGGGATTGCCTTTCTTAGGGATTGGAATGAAAACGGACCTTTTCCAGTCCTGTGGCCACTGCTGAGTTTTCCAAATTTGCTGGCATATTGAGTGCAGCACTTTCACAGCATCATCTTTCAGGATTTGAAATAGCTCAACTGGAATTTCATCACCTCCACTAGCTTTGTTCGTAGTGATGCTTCCTAAGGCCCACCTGACTTCACATTCCAGGATGTCTGGCTCTAGGTGAGTGATCACACCATCGTGATTATCTGGGTCGTGAAGATCTTTTTCGTACAGTTCTTCTGTGTATTCTTGCCACCTCTTCTTAATATCTTCTGCTTCTGTTAGGTCCATACCATTTCTGTCCTTTATCGAACCCATCTCTGCATGAAATATTCCCTTGATATCTCTAATTTTCTTGAAGAGATCTCTAGTCTTTCCCATTCTGTTGTTTTCCTCTATTTCTTTGCATTGATAGCTGAGGAAGGCTTTCTTATCTTTCCTTGCTATTCTTTGGAACTCTGCATTCAAACGGCAATATCTTTCCTTTTCTCCTTTGCTTTTCGCTTTTCATGAACAGTATGAAAAGGCAAAATGATAGGATACTGAAAGAGAAACTCCCCAGGTCGGTAGGTGCCCAATATGATACTGGAGATCAATGGAGAAATAACTCCAGAAAGAATGAAGTGATATAGTAAAAGCAAAAATTTTACATGAATATACCCTAACAACAAAGAACTATTCAGGAAATGAATCTTAGTAGATACAGACCTCCATTAACAAACTGGGATTTCACATTCATTGAAACATCTTTTTCTCCCTAAAATCACCATCTCTTTTTTTTTTTTTTTTTTACCAAATATAACCAAATTAAGACCTGCTTGTAATATAGGTCTGGTTGCAGTAAACTTGGCCTGGTGATTTATATAACCATAATTGATCATAAACCTTTTTGCTTTGTTGAGAGTATAAAAGTCTCAGACTGAACTTTTAAAATAAAACCTTTCAGGGCTAGGAAAGTCATGCCAAAGGTTTATCACAGATTTTGCATAACAGATCTAAGTGAATTCCTCCCTTCTCAAGGTTTCAGATTCCTTCAAGTTCCTTCAGATTTCTGTACCTGTTAGTGAGATATCTTTCCTAACTTGTCTGATAAAGTTATTGGAAACTAAGAGTTTCCAATATCTGGAGGGTTCCGATAGAGAGAGAAGATAAATGGTTCAGTTTGTTTATAGAGTATAATTTTACCAAAGTACCATCATAATTAGTCTGAGGGGAAGGTTTATCTTAAACCTGGAAAACACAGATTTAACCCAGTAATTTTTCAGATAAAAACCATAAAAGTTATAAGCATATTCACCAGTTCATTAAGCCCTTTTGTTAACCTTTGTGAAGTTATCAGGTTTTTCATTAGAATCTTTACCCAGTTCAGAGATTGGTATTTATCCAAAAGTCCCTTTTTATAAATCTTGAAGAGGAAGCATTTTTGTGAAACTTGGTTAGTGCTATGACAATATTTTGAGATAGTGATTAGAATTATGCCTGATAACATTTTACCCAAACATATCAAAATTTTAGGAACGCCATACAGTTTTTCTAGGATATCTATATTAGTAACATTTACCATAAAATATAACCTGAAACTTATTACTTACTTGACAATATTCCCCATGTAATTCTGTATACAAAATGAACCTAATTAGTGTTGTATCTCTCTTTGGAATGTTTCAGGGGCCCTCTGAAACATCCCAAAGTTAGCTAGAAATCTTCTTCATTAGAATGATTTAGGAAGCTTTGTCAGCAAGTATCAAAAAGGTTTAGAACACTCAGTCAGATAGGACTATAGGTCATTGTGAAACAATAGCTGTTCACCTAGCCAAAGTCACAATAAAGAATTTCAGAACAGGTCATTTAAGAGATAAAGAAACTTAAATCTATTATCAAAGGGAGTTCAATATCTGAAGACAAGGTGTTCTCTTAACAGAGAGAAAAGCTAAATTCAAGTTTTTGCACCAGCTTACTTTACTTAAAAGGTAAAATTAATTAACTTTATTTTAAACTTAGTCCTAACCATATACAAAACTCTTTCCTCATGGTTCACTTTTCACAAACCTTGTCACTTTCTATACCCATTACTGTGTTCTTCCATCCTAAAAAGCCACATGTAAGTCAGTCTTACTTCCTTTTCCCTTAACAAAAAGGCAATTCCATTCCTCATACCTTCTTTATGAAAAACACACTTCCTACTTCCTTTAAACAACCAAGAACTGACTGTTATATTAGCATTTTATAGATTGGTGAGCATAAATACCAGTGATAATTTCTAAAATCTTTGTTTTCTTTTTTTTTTAAACCTTTGTTTTCCTAGAGAGAACATTTTAGGATGGCACCAAATATCATTTCTTTTTAATCCCAAATCTCTTTAGTTTCTCTGTAATAGGTAATTAGTGTTTAGTAGTAAATGTTTCAAAATTTTTTATTTATTTTATTTGGAAATGACTTAGCTATTCAATAGACTTTCAACACTTAGTTTAGCACAACCCTTGGAAGTTCAAGTTACCCCAATCTGGATAGACTATTTTAGACAGACATTCTTAAAGCATAAATATTCTTAATAGAGTTTGTCTAAAGGCTCATATCTCATTTACATTTTTTAGAAGCTTCTTCACTCAGAAAGTTAATTTTCTTGCTGATAAACTTGTAACAGATATAATAATATTTAACTTATATTAAACCTAAGTACAATGAAAATATTCTGCTTAATGTTAAGTACTCTTATAGATGTCTACATTATTAAGATCAACAAATAAACATTAATATCAGGTATTTCACACTGAATATTTCCCAGTTCACATGAACCTGAAATTCATTTAGGTTAATTTCTCTTGTATTTAGAATTATTTGATTTGTAAGTGCTTACTTTTTTCTTAAGGCCAATTAGATTAGAGCTCATTTACAAACTGATCTCAGCAATCAGCAATATTATAAAACAAAACAAAACAAAACAAAGACACACTGAGACATACATACATCCAAATAGACACAAGAGATCCTATAGCTTTGTTTTCCAAACTTAGTTATGCATAAAAAATGGTTGGAGTAAGATTTTAAAAGGCTTCGTTCCCCTTTTTGTTCCTTTTGGTTTCAGGAATTAGAAATGGTCTAGATAAGTGATCCAGAGAGCTCTGGTCTAAAGGCATCAGTTCGGTTCGGTCGCTCAGTCGTGTCCGACTCTTTGCGACCCCTTGAACCGCAGCACGCCAGGCCTCCCTGTCCATCACCAACTCCTGGAGTTTACTCAAACTCATGTCCTTAGAGTCGGTGATGCCATCCAAGCATCTCATCCTCTGTCGCCCCCGTCTCCTGCCCTCAATCTTTCCCAGCATCAGGGTCTTTTCTAATGAGTCGTCACTTTGCATCAGGTGGCCAAAGTATTGGAGTTTCAGCTTCAACATCAGTCCTTTCAATGAATATTCAGGACTAATCTCCTTTAGGATGGACTGGTTGGATCTCCTTGCAGTCCAAAGGACTCTCAAGAGTCTTCTCCAACACCACAAATCAAAAGCATCAATTCTTCGGCACTCAGCTTTCTTTAAAGTCCAACTCTCACATCCATACATGACCACCAGAAAAACCATAGCCTTGACAAAGTAATGTCTCTGCCTTTTAATATGCTGTCTAGGTTGGTCATAACTTTCCTTCCAAGGAGTAAGTGTCTTTTAATTTCATGACTGCAGTCACCATCTGCAGTGATTTTGGAGCCCCCCAAAATAAAGTCAGCCACTGTTTCCACTGTTTACCCATCTATTTGCCATGAAGTGACAGGACCAGATGCCATGATCTTGGTTTTCTGAATATTGAGCTTTAAGCCAACTTTTTCACTCTCCTCTTTCACTTTCATTAAGAGGCTCTTTAGGTCTTCACTTTCTGCCATACGGGTGGTGTTGTCTGCATATGTGAGGTTATTGATATTTCTCCCAGCAACCTTGATTGTGTCTCTTCCAGCCCAGCGTTTCTCATGATGTACTCTGCATATAAGTTAAATAAGCAGGGTGACAATATACAGCCTTAACGTACTCCTTTTCCTATTTGGAACCAGTCTGTTGGCCCATGTCCAGTTCTAACTGTTGCTTCCTGACCTGCATACAGGTTTCTCAAGAGGCAGGTCAGGTGGTCTGGTATTCCCATCTCCTTCAGAATTTTCCACAGTTTATTGTGATCCACACAGTCAAAGGCTTTGGCATAGTCAATAAAGCAGAAATAGAAGTTTTTCTGGAACTCTCTTACTTTTTCAATGATCCAGCGGATATTGGCAATTTGATCTCTGGTTCCTCTGCCTTTTCTAAAACCAGGTTGGACATCTGGAAGTTCTCGGTTCACGTATTGCTGAAGCCTGGCTTGGAGAATTTTGAGCATTACTTTACTAGCGTGTGAGATAAGAGCAATTGTGGGGTAGTTTGAGCATTCTTTGGGATTGCCTTTCTTAGGGATTGGAATGAAAACGGACCTTTTCCAGTCCTGTGGCCACTGCTGAGTTTTCCAAATTTGCTGGCATATTGAGTGCAGCACTTTCACAGCATCATCTTTCAGGATTTGAAATAGCTCAACTGGAATTCCATCACCTCCACTAGCTTTGTTCGTAGTGATGCTTCCTAAGGCCCACCTGACTTCACATTCCAGGATGTCTGGCTCTAGGTGAGTGATCACACCATTGTGATTATCTGGGTCGTGAAAATCTTTTTTGTACAGTTCTTCTGTGCATTCTTGCCACCTCTTCTTAATATCTTCTGCTTCTGTTAGGTCCATACCATTTCTGTCCTTTATCGAACCCATCTCTGCATGAAATATTCCCTTGGCATCTCTAATTTTCTTGAAGAGATCTCTAGTCTTTTCCCATTCTGTTGTTTTCCTCTATTTCTTTGCATTGATAGCTGAGGAAGGCTTTCTTATCTTTCCTGGCTATTCTTTGGAACTCTGCATTCAAATGGGAATATCTTTCCTTTTCTCCTTTGCTTTTTGCTTCTCTTCTTTTCACAGCTATTTGTAAGGCCTCCTCAGAGAACCATTTTGCCTTTTTGCCTTTCTTTTCCATGGGGATGGTCTTGATCCCTGTCTGCTGTACAATGTCACGAACCTCCATCCATAGTTCATCAGGCTCTGTGTCTATCAGATCTAGTCCCTTAAATCTATTTCTCACTTCCACTGTATATTCATAAGGGATTTGATTTAGGTCATACCTGAATGGTCTAGTGGTTATCCCTACTCTCTGTAGTTTAAGCCTGAATTTGGCAATAAGGAGTTCATGATCTGAGTCACAGTCAGCTCCAGGTCTTGTTTTTGCTGACTGTATAGAGCTTCTCCAGCTTTGGCTGCAAAGAATATAATCAATCTGATTTCGGAGTTGGTCATCTGGTGATGTCCATGTGTAGAGTCTTCCCTTGTGTTGTTGGGAGAGGATGTTCGCTATTACCAGTGCGTTCTCTTGGCAAAACTCTATTATCCTTTGCCCTGCTTCATTCCATACTCCAAGGCCAAATTTGCCTGTTACTGCAGGTGTTTCTTGACTTCCTGCTTTTGCATTCCAGTCCCCTATAATGAAAAGGACATCTTTTTTGGGTGTTCGTTCTAAAAGTTCTTGTAGGTCTTCATAGAACCGTTCAACTTTGGCTTCTTCAGCATTACTGGTTGGGGCATAGGCTTGGATTACCGTGATATTGAATGGTTTGCCTTGGAAACAAACAGAGATCATTCTGTCGTTTTTGAGACTGCATACCGTCACTGCATTTCGGACTCTTTTGTTGACTATGATGGCTACTCCATTTCTTCTAAGGGATTCCTGCCCACAGTAGTAGATATAATGGTCATCTGAGTTAAATTCACCCATTGCAGTCCATTTTAGTTTGCTGATTCCTAGAATGTCGACATTCACTCTTGCCATCTCCTGTTTGACCACTTCCAATTTGCCTTGATTTATGGACCTAACATTCCAGGTTCCTATGCAATATTGCTCTTTATAGCATCAGACCTTGCTTCTATCACCTGTCCCACCCACAACTGGGTATTGTTTTTGCTTTGGCTCCATCCCTTCATTCTTTCTGGAGTTATTTCTCCACTGATCTCCAGTAGCATATTGGGCACCTACCGACCTGGGGAGTTCCTCTTTCCGTATCCTATCATTTTGCCTTCTCATACTGTTCATGGGGTTCTCAAGGCAAGAATACTGAAGTGGTTTGCCATTCCCTTCTCCAGTGGACCACATTCTGTCAGACCTCTCCACCATGACCTGACCGACTTGGGTGGCCCCACACGGCATGGCTTAGTTTCATTGAGTTAGACAAGACTGTGGTCCTGTGATCAAGTTGCCTAGTTTTCTGTGATTATGGTTTTAGTGTGTCTGCCCTCTGATGCCCTCTCGCAATACCTACCGTCTTATTTGGGTTTCTCTTACCTTGGACGTGGGGTATCTCTTCCCGGCTGCTCCAGCAAAGCGCAGCCACTGCTCCTTACCTTGGACGAGGGCTATCTTCTCAGGCCGCCCCTCCTGACCTTGAACGTGGAGTAGCTCCTCTCAGCCCTCCTGCGCTCGCGCAGCAGCCATACTCTGCATATAAGTTAAATAAGTAGAATGAGAATATACAGTGAAAATATACAATATACCTCCTAAAGGTATATGAGGAGCTATTTCCTCAGGGCAAGAATTCTTAAAGAGAGAATTTTTTCTTCAAGCCTCCTCTGGAGGCTAAAGAACATTGTGACCACATTGTCAAAAATTGTATTTTTTTGTGTGTGACCATAATTTTATAGCCAAAATTTAGACCAATTAAACCAAAATTTATTACTCAACCTGGCACTGAAAACAAGGGCAGATTGGTCCCAGCAGGGATGTTCCCCCTGGGGAAGTCGGGCCTTAGTTTGATCAGCCCCAGGCTATTGATTACAGGAGGAAGTTCTGGACATTAGGGAACTTCAGTTCATTTTCCTATCCTGTGTCAATAAAGATCTAATATTTTTTGGCAACTTTTCTTGTCATTGGATCATAGCTATAGATTGACCAGTCATTTAAAAAATTTTCCCAAGGAGTTCCCAGGTGGGTTATGGAACCTTAGAGTGAGCAATTCACATATTAGCTTCAACAATTTGTACCAGATGTCTGTGCACTCAAACCAAACCAACAAACCAAACCAAACCAGAACTTCACCAGCCAGGAGTCACATTCCAAATGAAACAAAAGGCAAAGAGATGCCCAGAAATCAAAAGCTAAGTGGCAAGAGTGCCCCAAAGTGGCATAAATGCCAAACGTGACTTCCCAGTTTCACTAGACCTGTGACCTGGCAAAGTCAGTGCTAGCAGCCTTTTTAGTTCTGATAGTTTCAAGCAATTTCGTGTTGATTTTCTGTGAAGAAGTTACTCTATCATTTCCTGTTTTAAAAGCTTCTAGATACCATTCAAAGTAAGCACACTGGCCTTTTCAAATTGAGCATGCAAAAAAATATATATCAATTTTGGAATATCAAAAGAACCCCAATTTGGCCATTTTAGGTTGAGATCTCCTTCAGTATAATTTCTCCAATTAACTAGGTACTTGCAAGTATGAGCTCCGTATGTATTGTACGTGAATCTGGCTAGAGTGTCAGAGGCTGGTCTTTCTGACACCCCTTTGTTTCTGTTTTTGAGAGATTCTGTTTCCCATTTTAAGCTGAATTTGTCAGGGATAAAACTCACTAGTGAACTTGTGTAGTGGGCCCATGTGCTGCTTGTGTGCTGCTTAACTTCTCCAGGAGTCACCCCAGAGTCGTTTCAGCTTGTCTTATGTGTCTCGGATTCTGCCTCCAGCAATCTAAGACCACCATGGCTGCTCAGGTCGCTGAATGGCCAGTTCTTATGTGCGACCCCCAGATGAGCAAGTGTTTTAATTAATGAGTGGGTTTCCCTATGGGACCACTGCATGGTATGAAGACTAGGCCTGAACCACTCCTATAAATTTCTCAGTCACCCAAGGAAACCGAAACGGCCAGGAGGAGTCTTGTCCCTTTTCTTCAGAGCAAAGCTCTCACGTATTTTCCTCACTTTTATCTTGACAAATTCTATAACGGCAGTCAAATTGAGGAAAAGTGTCAGATCATCCTCTTACTTAACCACTCAGCCAAGACCATTCAGTCCTCTACAACGGAGCGACCTAAGCAACTTTCAGCCAAGACCCGGGTATTCCTCGATTTTTTTCCAATCGAACCCCCCTACCCAGTACCTTTCCACTGAGTGGGCAATTCTCCTTGCATCTTTCAGCCAGCCCCCCACCCAGTATCTTTTGACTGGGTGGGAATTCCTCAGTATCTTTTAACCTAGCCCCACTCAGTGTCCAGACCATGAGTGGGTATGCCCCGGATGTTTCACCTGCCCCCCACCCCCAGTATTTCTCCTACTAGGAGGGGGCAGGTAACCTACTCCACCGCCAAATAAAACTCATAATCTCAACCAATATGGGAGATTCAAGAACCAGGAGAGACTTACCCAAATTCGTCTACATTCCCTGAGGATCCGGATGGGCGCAAGGGGCTGCTGTTGGTACCAAAGCCCCGGTTCCTCATGGAGTCCAGTCTAGGAAGGGAAGTCCACTCTGGGTTGCTTCGTCGGTCATCATAACTGTTGACTAACAAAAGATGTACAACTTGAGAGTTGCAAGTTAAGTTTTATTTAGGGCAAAATGAGGACTGCAGCCTGGGGAGGCTGTACATCTTTTTAAGTCGACACGTGTACTTGGGAAACTAGAGTAACAGGTAAGTTTGGTGTTAGACTACGAAATGAAGCAGGGCAAAAGCTAACAGAGTTATGCCAAGAGAATGTACTGGTCATAGCAAACACTCTCTTCCAACAACACAAGACTCTACACATGGACATCACCAAATGGTCAATACCGAAATCAGATTGATTATATTCTTTGCAGCTGAATATAGAGAAGCTCTATACAGTGAGCAGAACCAAGACCGGGAGCTGACTGTGTCTCAGATCATGAAGTCCTTATTGCAAAACTCAGACTTAAATTGAAGAAAGTGGGGAAAACCACTAGACCATTCCATACAGTGGAAGTGACAAATAGATTCAAGGGATCAGATCTGAGAGACAGAGTGCCTGAAGAACTATGGATGGAGGTTTGTGACATTGTACAGGAGGCTGTGATCAAAACCATCTGCAAGGATAAGAAATGCAAAAATGCAAAATGGTTGTCTGAGGAGGCCTTAGAAATAGCTGAGAAAAGAAGAGAAGTATCAGGCTAAGGAGAAAAGGAAAGATATATCTCTCTGAATGTAGAGTTGCAAAGAAGAGCAAGGAGAAATAAGAAAGCCTTTCTAAGACATCAATGCAAAGAAAGAGAGGAAAACAATAGAATGGGAAAGATTCGAGATCTCTTCAAGAAAATCAGAGATACCGAGGGAACATTTCATGCAAAGATGGGCACAATAAAGGATAGAAATTATATGGACCTACAGAAGCAGAAGATATTAAGAAGATGTGGCAAGAATACACAAAAGAACTATACAAAAGAGGTCTTAATGACCCAGATAATCACAATGGTGTGATCACTCACCTAAAGACAGACATCCTGGAGGGCAAAGTCAAGTGGGCCTTAAGAAGCATCACTATGAACAAAGCTAGTGGAGATGATGGATTTCCAGCTGAGCCTTTCAAATTCCAAAAGATAGGAGCCCATTATACAGAGTGAAGTAAGCCAGAAAGATAAAGACCAATACAGTATACTAACGCATATATATGGAATTTAGAAAGATGGTAACGATAACCCTATATACAAAACAGAAAAAGAGACACAGATGTACAGAACAGACTTTTGGACTCTGTGGGAGAAGGTGAGGTGAGGGTGGGATGTTTTGAGAGAACAGCATCGAAACATGTATATTATCAAGGGTGAAACAGATCACCAGTCCAGGTTGGATGCGTGAGACAAGTGCTCGGGGCTGGTGCACTGGGAAGACCCAGAGGGATGGGGTGGGGAGGGAAGTGGGAGGGGGGATCGGGATGGGGAATACATGTAAATCCATGGCTGATTCATGTCAATGTATGACAAAAACCACTACAATATTGTAAAGTAATTAGCCTCCAACTAATAATAATAAATGGAAAAAAAAAAATCCAAAATATAATGGTGTGAAAGTGCTGCACTCAATATGCCAGCCAATTTGGAATACTGCGCACTGGCCACATAACTGGAAAAGGTCAGTTTTCTTTCCAATCCCAAAGAAGTAGAATGCCAAAGATTGTTCAAACTCAGCACAGTTGCATTCATCTCACACACTAGCAAAGTAAAGCTTAAAGTGTTGCAGGAAGGGGTCCCATTCCAGTGCCCGAAAGTGGGCTCATGTCTAACATTTGGAAATGAATTTTCCGAAGAAACACATGTACTGACAAAGCAAGAGATTTTATTCGGAAAGTGCACCCGGGTGGAGAGCAGTAGGGTAAGGGGAACCCAGGCGAATAGCTCTGCCATGTGGCTCACAGCTTAGGACTTTATGGTGATGTGATTAGTTTCCAGGTTGTCTTTACCCATCATTCTGACTCAGAGTCCTTCCTGGTGGTGCACGGTTTGTTCAGCCAAGATGGATGCCAGAAAGGAAGATTCTGGAAGGTGGTCACAGACGTGGTATCACCTTTTGACCTTTCCTGAACTCTCCCGGTTAGTGGTGGCTTCTTAGTTCGCTGTTCCTTACCAGGATTTCCTGTCCTAAAGCAACTCATGCAAATGGTTACTATGGTGCCTGCTCAGGGTGGGCGGTTTCAGTCAGTGTGCTTCCCCTAACAACTCCCCTGCTGAGAGACTTCACATTCAAGATACTTCTTGGGAATAGGGGCAGAGGTCTCTTTCTTCTGTAACTTCTTCCTGCTGTGGATGGGCGTAGGCCTGCCTAGCAGAGTTGAAGTCTCTCTCTATTTGATCTTAATCGAGGTATTCTGTGCCTGAAACCAGCATTCACCCTTGTAGGAACAGCAATTTAGCTTGAAACTGTTGGCCCCTCTCAGAGATGAAATAAACAGGGGCCAAGCAGGAGGCCTAAAAGGATGGTCATCACTGGGCCCCAGAAACAGAAGGCAACATTTGGGGTTAGGGCTGCAGGGTGTGTGACTTTGTTCTGATTGGTTGGTGCTGAGGCAACAGAAAATCTTGTGCTCAGGATCTTGTGCTCAGCCTGAAGATACCATCCTCCACCTGGGTGAGGGCCCCAGTTCTGCAGAAGAACTCAAAGATATTGTTATGCATATTTCTTGAGTAGGAACCAGGACCCTACCTCAAGGCTGAATTACCATTTGATTGTTCCTCCTCTGTTTCTGTATCCTCTCCCTTTCCTGATCAGCAACTGTTTGAATCTATCCTTTGGAACTCAGGGAAGGTCAAGGAGGCTGAATAAAGTCTATGTCTTACAGACAAGAAACGGAAAACACAGAGAAGACCTGTATTCCAGAGCCCCATGGATCCTGCACAGTTTTAACTCAGGGACCTGGGCAACTATGACTGTGATAAGTTTCTGTCAAAATGGGGCATAGGACTGCCTCAGCTTGGAGAATAGACACTGAATTGGAAGTGATCCTGAGTTCAAGTCCTATATCTGAGTCTTCTGTGATTAAAATCTCAATCCCATAGTCTGCCATTTTGGTGTAACAGACCCAATTAGAAGTAGTTGGAGGAGTGACAGTTTGGATTTTAATAACAAAATAAACCTCATTTCTTTTCAGAAGAATAGGCCTGAAACCCAGTCAGGACCTGGCACTTTGGGGAGACTTGGAGCCAGGTAACCAGTAGCCTAGGTTTATAAAAAGTAAGGTTGCAGTTACTAGCTGCCAGCAGACATTGTTTTTAGAATATCTAGTGGCATCTAAGCCTGACATGACTCAGAAAACTCAAGGGTTTAGCAATACAAGGTCTAGTCTGAGATTACACCCATAGTATCACCTAGTTATTTTCCTGGATGTCTGGACATAGCTACTCTATTTTGGCTTTCAATTGTAAAATTCTTAATAGCCAAAGCAGATGTGACCATTAATGATGTCAGTGTTTCTCTAGGTAAGAGAAGATGCAAGAATTGGGACTCATAAAGTCTTCTCCTGAAAAGATCTAACTATCTGAAAGCCTATTCTGCCAGTTTTTCCCAGAGCACAGAGGGCCTCATTCCTGATATTCACTCTGAACTTCTTTCACGGGTGTTGAAGGTCAGCAGCTGCAGTGGTCATGATTTAATCTTTGCAGAGGTAGATGGCAAGTGTCAGTTTTCAGTTGGCAGAGCCCCTTCTTGGTCATAAACTTGATCATGATTTAGAGTGGGGCATTTCATGACCATTTCATCCCACATTGCTGAGAATGTCCATTGTTGACATTGTTGACAGGCCACTCAATGTGCTGTTACTGGGCTAGGCCATAAAACAGCATCCAAAATTCTCTGAACCACCTGTCTTATTAGCCTCTTGGTCCAGGAATACACTACCTCTTGTTGCTTCTTCCCATATCTAGAGCTACACTGTTACCATCATCAATCTCATATGGAACGATATCATTTTATCAGAGGCCTCAGTCACACATTTGGCAGTGTAAGAAATAGCAATTTTGTAAAAAGGCAAAATACAAATAACATAGCCAGCAGTATTAGTAAAGTCATAAGTAAGACTTAAGCTAAGAACTTCCATAAGATGAAGCCCAGTATATTGCAGGTCATCTGACTTAGTCTGTGCTGTACAAATCTTTATCTTTCAGGGAAATTATATATTGACACTGTCTATAAGGCACATAGCCCGGTTTCCTAGTGTTACTAGACTGATTATCCTTAGTATGATTTAATTGTTTCCAACATAGAGGAGACTTTAAACCTAAATTACCATACTTTAAACCTAAATTACCATAGCCTGGTGTTATCTGTATGTATCCATTCCATAATTGTGGGAGATTTTTTTCCTTTGCTGAAACTTTGCTTGTTTCTCTGATTGAGCTTGAGTAATAGAAGAAAACTCAAATTTATGACCAGAGTCAGAGCAGACATTATTAACTGGCCAGGTGTGGGGGGATCCCATCTAGTAATATCAATAGTGACTTGGATAGGACTATAACTTTTTTTTTTTGAAGTAAATTTTCTCATTGCCAACCAGTCAAAGTGTTGGAGTAGAGAAAGTCACAAAGGTAACCCAGAACTAGACACAGGTCATTGGCCACAAACCCAGCAGTTGGATTGATTTCTAAAACTAGCATAGGATCAGGCCTATGATAGAAAAGCATTTCATTTATATGCAAAGGTCTAAGAAGTCAAGAAAGCATTATAAATGCTCATAGAAATCAGGTCCAGCATCTTGGACAAGCTGTCTACCTCTGATGTCATCTTCTCATCTTGGTGTAGTGCAGTTTTTCCTGTCTGAGCATCATTTTAAGGTGAGATGAGGTCAGCTGTCCTCTCTATAGATCAGTCCAGTGTACGGGCCTTTGGAAGTGGCAATTAATCTAAGAGTCAGTTTCCCTTCAATTTCACTGTGCATGAGCCAGTTAGGAGTACCTGAGAAAAAGGTCCTTCCATCCAGGTTGGAGATAGTCCCTTAAATTATGTCTTTTTTCCAGTCCTGGTTGCAGCTAATGAGGCATCTGATCTTTACACAAAGATAGATGACTGACATAAGCTTCAGAAACAAACTTAGGGTGTTCTTTAAGAGTTCAATTCAATTTTACATTAATATCGCATACCAGCAAAGAACTATCCAGGAAATGAGTCTTACTAGATTCGGACCTCCATTAACAAACTGGGATTTCACATTCATTGAAACCTCTTTATTTCCCTAAAATCACCGTCATTTTTACCAAATATAACAAAATTGAGACTTGTTTGTGATATAGGTCTGGTTTCAAAAACTTGGCCTGATGATTTATTTAACCAGAATTGATCATAGACCTTTTTGCTTTGCTGAAACTTTTATAGAGTCTCAGACTGAACTTTTAAAATAAAATCTTCCAGGGCTAGGAAAGTCAGGCCAAAGGCTTATTACAGATTTTGCCTAACAGAGTGAATTTCTCCCTTTTCAAGGTCTAAAAAATTCCTTGAGATTTCTGTACCTGTTAGTGAGAAAACCTTCCTAACTCATCTGAAAATTTACTGGAAACCTAAGAGTTTTCGATCTCTGGAGGAGTCAGATAGAGAGAAAATATAATTGTTTTCTTTATAACGTATAATTTTACCAATTTACTGTCATAATTAGTTTGAGAGGAAGGTTTTCCCTACTCCCAGAATTCAAACCTGTAATTTTTCAGATAGAAACTATAAAAGTTATAAGCATATTCTCTGGTTCATTCAGTCATTTTTTTACTTTTGTAAAGTCATCAGGTTTCCCATTAGAATACCAGGACATACCAGAATGTTAGGAACTCCATATAATTTCTAGGATATCTATATTAGTAATATTTACTATACTTTATAATGTGAGTGGATTTATTGCTCATTTGATAATATTCCCATGTAATTTAACCAACGAAATGAACACAATTTAGAACATTCAGTCAGATTTAGTCAGTGCTGATGGGTGTATCATTTAGCTTGCTGATATGTCACAATGGGCATATGTAGATACCAAGGCTGAAGGTGTAGTGAAAGTCAACTCCACCATCTTGGACCTCGTTGACTTGAACCAGTTTTCCTATGTCTACATCAATCCTAACAGAATCCATTTATCCAACTAATTGTAATCCAATTTTAGAAAATCCTGATCATGCATAACTCTTTTCAGTAATGTTTTCATAACTTTATTTTTACTGAAAACACATCCTAGTTTCCCTATTTTCCACAATGAGGTAAGGTAAATGTTTTGTTGACAAATTTGTAACAGAATACAGTCTTATTTGACCTCCAGTAAACCTAGGTACAACAGAAGTTCTTTTATCCTTCTGTATACAGAATATATATAGTCTGTGTACAATAAGTATGCAATTATACTTATTGATGGTTCTAAAGACATGTCTCTGTTACCAGGTATTAATTTAATACTGAATATTTCCCAGTTCACATTAACCTGGAATTCATTGTTTAATTTAGAATTATTTGATTTGTAAGTGCTTACTTTTCTTTTCCCTGGAGAAGGGAATGACTATCCACTCCTACCCACCCAAACCTTTTTCCATAGAAAAAGGTATGAAAAAGGCCTGGAGAATTCCATGGAGTGTATAGTCCACGGGGTCAAAAAGAGTAGGACACAACTGAGCAAATCTCACTTCACTTTTCTTTAAGCCAATTAAATAGAGCTCATTTACAAAGTAATCTCAAAAATATTATCCAGAGACAAAGACATACCAAGACATACACATATTCAGACAGACACAAGGCAAGCTCTAGCTTCATTTTCTAAACCTAGTCATGAATTAGATATTACCATATAAGATTCACTAGTTTATAATTAAAAGTTGGAATGAATAAAAAATTTAAAGCCTTCTTCCCATTTTTCCTTAGTCTTAGGAGTTAGAGATGGTCTAGATAAGTGTTCCTGAGAGCCCTGGTCTCAAGGCACAGGGAAAGAAAGTCAAGTTCTAGGAAAATGGCGGTTTACAATTCTAAACCAATTATAGTCACACAAGGCAAAATGTCCATCATAAATCACAACACAGAACACAGAATATAAAACACACACATAGACCTGACAGTCCTCATAAGCTAGTCCCTTAAATACAAGATTACTGTCTCTCAGAAAACCTCCTATAAACACAGAACTTCAGATCCAAGTATTAACAGAGTAAATGAAAATATCTCAGATCTTCAAAGATTTCAAAGGGAGGAAATGAAGCCAGGTTGAAAGTAGAGGGGTGAGGAGGTGAGAGAGGAGGGCAAAAGGGGTGGACCTACAGACATCTCTTGCCACCTGCAGACACCCAGGCATTACGGGACTTTATCCTGGGCCTCCAGAGAAGGGAGGACTGGAACTCAGCCCGACCAGAAACCAGACTGAAACAGAACCAGAATTTGAGTTCTCTTCCAAGAGCACATGGTCAGTCTTGAAGGGTTGAGGCCATTCGACCAGATTACTGTGTCTAGGACCAGGGACTAGAAAAAAGGGTAAGATAGGTTAGGAAGGTATAAGGAAAGGAAAGAGAGAAAGAAGAGGAGTGAGGTCTATAAAGCCACTGTTCTTTACCTGGTCAGGGCATTCTGGCCAATTGTCCACGTCAGGAGGTGACCAGGGACAAAAGGGTCCCAGTTGTGGCCGCTGGGTCTGCTCCATCAGTGGGCAAGCTGGTCCCCGAGTACCCCAAGTGGTCAGGATGTCAGTCACAGTGAAAAAGAGTCCCCGCCAGAGTCGCCATTTGTTGCAGGAAGGAAGACCCCTTCCAGGGCCTGAAAGTGGGCTCTTGTCTAACACTCAGAAATTGTCCGAGGAAACACATGTGCTGACAAAGCAAGAGATTTTATTGGGAAAGGGCGCCGGGGCAGAGAGCAGTAGGGTAAGGGAACCCAGGAAAATTGCTCTGCCATGTGGCTCACATTTTAGGGCTTTCTGGTGATGGGATTAGCTTCTGGGTTGTCTTTAGCCAATCATTCTGACTCAGAGTCCTTCCTGGTGGTGCATCCCTAGTTCAGCCATGATAGATGCCATCAAGGAGGATTTTGGGAGGTGGTCGGACACGTGGTGTCACCTTTTGACCTTTCCTAAACTCTTCCCATTGGAGGTGGCTTATCAGTTCCATGTTCCTTATCAGGACCTCCTGTCATAAAACAACTCATGCAAATGATTACTATGGTGCCTGACCAGAGTGGGTGGTTTCCGTCAGTGTGCTTCCCCTAACAAAAGTTCTACAAGTAGGCTTCAACAGTACATGAACTAACAACTTCCAAATGTTCAAGCTAGATTTAGAAAAGGCAGAGGAAGCAGAGCTCAAATTGCCAACATCTGTTGAATCATAGAAAAAGCAAGAGAATTAAAAAAAAAATCTACTTCTGCTTCATTGACTACACTAAAAGCCTTTGACTGTGTGGATCACAATAAACTGTGGAAAATTCTTCAAGAGATGGAAATACCAGACCACCATACTTGTCTCCTGAGAAATCTGTATGCATGTCAAGAAGCAACAGTTAGAACCAGACTTGGAACAATGGACTGGTTCCAAATTGGGAAAGGAGTTCATGTCAAGGCTGTATATTGCCACCCTGCTTATTTAACTTATATGCAGAGTACATCATGTGAAATGCTGAGCTGGATGAAGCACAAGCCTGAATCAAGATTGCCAGGAGAAATATCAATCACCTCAGATATGCAGATGACACCACACTTATGGCAGAAAGAGAAGAGGAACTAAGAGCCTCTTGATGAAAGTGAAAGAGGAGAGTGAAAAAGCTGACTTAAAACTCAACATTCAAAAAACGAAGATCATGGCATCTGGTCCCATCAGTTCAGTTCAGTTCATTTAAGTTGCTCAGTTGTGTCTGACTCTATACAACCCCATGGACTGCAGTGCACCAGGCTTCCCTGTCCATCACCAACTCCCGGAGCTTAATCAAACTCATGTCCATTAAGTCAGTGATGCCATTCAACCATCTCATCCTCAGTCATCCCCTTCTCCTGCCTTTAATCTTTGCCAGCATCAGGGTCTTTTCCGATCCTATCACTTAATGGCAAATAGAGAGGGAAACAATGGAAACAGTGACAGATTTTATTTTCTTGTGCTCCAAAATCACTGCAAAAGCTGACTGCAGTCACTAAATTCAAAACTCTCGCTCCTTGGAAGAAAAGCTATGACCAGCCTAGACAGCATATTAAAAAGCAGAGACATTGCCCAGAAAGATCCATCTGGTCAAAACTATGGTTTCTCCAGTAGTCATGTATTGATGTGAGAGTTGGACCATAAAGAAAGCTGAGTGCTGAAGAATTGATGCTTTTGATCTGTGGTGTTGGAGAAGACTCTTGAGAGTCCCTTGGGCTTCAAGGAGATCAAACCAGTCAATCCTAAAGGAAATCAAGTCTGAATATTCATTAGAAGGTCTAATACTGAAGCTGAAGCTCCAGTAGTTTGGCCACCTGATGCAAAGAACTGACTCATTGGAAAAAGACCCTGATGCTGAGAAAGATTGAACCCAGGAGGAGAAGGGGATGACGGAGCATGAGATGCTGCATGGCATCACTGACTGATGAACATGAGTTTGAGCAAGCTCCAGGAGTTGCTGATGGACAGGGAAGCCTGGTGTGCTGCAGTCCATGGGGTCATATAGAGTCGGACACGACTGAGTGACTGAACTGAACTGGAATGAACTTGGAAAACTATAGGACACTGATTGAAGAAACTGCGATGAAACAAACAAATGGAATGATATACTGTGCTCATGAAGTTAAAGGATTACTATCATTAAAATGAACACACTGCCTGGGGCAATCTACAGATTCAATGCAATCCCTATTGAAGTACCAATGGCATTTTTCACAAATCTAGAACAAATAATTGTTCATCTACCTTTGTAAACAAAATGACCTCATGCTGACCTATATATATTCAGGACCCACAGCTATAAAATAAAAAAATATGAAATTCCCTGGTGGTCCAGAATCCAGTGGTTAACTCTCGTTTCTTTTACTACCATGGGACAGGATTCGCTCCCTGGTTAGAGAATTAAGATCCCACAAGTTGTGCGGTGTGGCCATGAAAAACCCCCACAAAATACAAGAAGAAAATAGATATAAAATTTAAAAAATGTTTTAAGTAAAAAATAAAATAAAATATACAAATACATTTACATTTTAAAATGTTAAAACATTAAAATAAAAAATGCTTTGGCAGTGGCACTGATCATCATTCAAATCTTGGTTGTGGAGTCAGATGGCTCTCACATCAAATTCCTGCTTAACTGTAAACATGGGTAGGTCATTTCAGCATTTTGTAACCTTAGTTTGTTAATCTGTCAAATGACAAAAATAGTACAATTTAGTAATTAATGCAGTCCTTTATTTGAGGGAAAACAACCCATGAGTTAGGGGTACACAGTGTCTCACAAGCAGTGGAACACTCTTCCAGAGGGATTTTAGCAAGAATGGGTATTACATAACATTAGGAGAGGCAATGTAGAAATAGGGCATGATTGGCTAGGAGGTCAAGGATTTCCTGATAAGGCTAGTAGGTCTATTTTCTAGGGTAAGATAAGCTAGCAAAAGTTGAGTTGGAGGATTGTGATTAATGTATGTTAGGTTTCCTAGACAGTGAGGTGTTTCCTGTGAGTGTGGGCTGACATGGGTTTCAATTTGCTTGTGGGCCACTCTGGTTGCCACCATTTTGTGAGTCCCAATATGCAAATTTACCTTATCAGTGGGAAATGATGCCTGTCTCTTCTTTCAGATTTGTTATGAGGACAAAATAGCCATAAATATCCTGATTACTTTAAAGCTATAGGAATAAATGATATTAACAAAAAGAAGCCATAGGAATTTATTTTTATTAATCATCAGCACTTAGCCAATCTATGGTCTTGAAGGCTGCAAGTTAGTGAACCTGCCCTCTCTCTGAATTCTGGTTTACATCTGCAAGAATGTTGACTAACTGTCGCCCATTCATGACAGTCAGCTTATGGTTTGAGGAGTCATCATTCACTTGCATTAACTATTATTGACCTCTCTCCAACAATCTTTGATCTGTATCCTTGCTCAGTGTGTCTCAGATACTGCCTGTCATTTCGGGATCTGCTTCATGTTCAGTTCTAGGCCATTGCCCTCAAGTGTTTTCATATATCTGGTAACTCATCTGTCTCTAGCTGAGACAATATTTTCAGATATCTGTCAATCTTCAAGTAACTCCTTGATTGCACTCTTGTTCTGAGTCAAAGCAAGTTCCCCAACTAGATTCACAAAGTCCTTCTGGACTTTCAGTTCCGTTCAGTCACTCAGCTGTCCAACTCCTTGCGACCCCATGAATCTTAGCACGCCAGGCCACCCTGTCCATCACCGACTCCCGGAGTTTACTCAAACTCATGTCCATCGAGTCGGTGATGCCATCCAGCCATCTCATCTTCTGTCGTCCCCTTCTCCTCCTGCCCCCAATCCCTCCCAGCATCAGGGTCTTTTCCAATGAGTCAACTTTTCACATGAGGTGGCCAAAGTATTGGAGTTTCAGCTTCAGCATCAGTCCTTCCAATGAACACCCAGGACTGATCTCCTTTAGGATGGACTGGTTGGATCTCCTTGCAGTCCAAGAGACTCTCAAGAGTCTTCTCCAACACCACAGTTCAAAAGCATCAATTTTTCGGCACTCAGCTTTCTTCACAGTCCAACTCTCACATCCATACATGACCACTGGAAAAACCGTAGCCTTGACTAGATGGACCTTTGTTGGCAAAGTAATGTCTCTGCTTTTTAATATGCTGTCTAGGTTGGTCATAACTTTCCTTCCAAGGAGTAAGCGTCTTTTAATTTCATGGCTGCAATCACCATCTGCAGTGATTTTGGACCCCAAAAAAATAAAGTCTGACAGTGCTTCTACTGTCTCTCCATCTATTTCCCATGAAGTGATGGGACCAGATGCCATGATCTTAGTTTTCTGAATGTTGAGCTTTAAGCCAACTTTTTCACTCTCCTCTTTCACTTTCATCAAGAGACTTTTTAGTTCCTCTTCACTCTCTGCCATAAAGGTGGTGTCATCTGCATATCTGAGGTTATTGATATTTCTCCCAGCAATCTTGATTCCAGCTTGTGCTTCTTCCAGCCCAGCATTTCTCATGACGTACTCTGCATATAAGTTAAATAAGCAGGGTGACAATATACAGCCTTAACATACTCCTTTTCCTATTTGGAACCAGTCTGTTGGGCCATGTCCAGTTCTAACTGGTGCTTCCTGACCTGCATATAGGTTTCTCAAGAGATGGGTCAGGTGGTCTGGTATTCCCATCTCTTTCAGAATTTTCCACAGTTTATTGTGAACCACACAGTCAAAGGCTTTGGCATAGTCAATATAGCAGAAATAGATGTTTTTCTGGAACTCTCTTGCTTTTTCGATGATCCAGCGGATGTTGGCAGTTTGATCTCTGGTTCCTCTGCCTTTTCTAAACCCAGCTTGAACATCTGGAAGTTCATGGTTCACGTGTTGCTGAAGCCTGTCTTGGAGAATTTTGAGCATTACTTTACTAGTGTGTGAGATGAGTGCAATTGTGCGGTAGTTTGAGCATTCTTTGGGATTGCCTTTCTTAGTCATTGGAATGAAAACTGACCTTTTCCAGTCCTGTGGCCACTGCTGAGTTTTCCAAATTTGCTGGCATATTGAGTGCAGCACTTTCACAGCATCATCTTTCAGGATTTGAAATAGTTCAACTGGAATTCCATCATCTCCACTAGCTTTGTTCATAGTGATGCTTTTTAAGGCCCACTTGACTTCACATTCCAAGATGTCTGACTCTAGGTGAGTGATCACACCATCATGATTATCTGGGTCATGAAGATCTTTTTTGTACAGTTCTTCTGTGCATTCTTGCCAACTCTTCTTAATATCTTCTGCTTTTGTTAGTCCATACCATTTCTGTCCTTTATCGAGCCCATCTCTGCATGAAATATTCCCTTGGTATTTCTGATTTTCTTGAAGAGATCTCTAGTCTTTCCCATTCTGTTGTTTTCCTCTATTTCTTTGCATTGATCGCTGAGGAAGGCTTTCTTATCTTTCCTGGCTATTCTTTGGAACTCTGCATTCAAATGGGAATATCTTTCCTTTTCTCCTTTGCTTTTTGCTTCTCTTCTTTTCACAGCTATTTCTGAGGCCTCCTCAGACAACCATTTAGCCTTTTTGCATTTATTTTCCATGGGAATGGTCTTGATCCCTGTCTCCTGTACAATGTCATGAACCTCCATCAACAGTTCATCAGGCACTCTGTCTATCAGATCTAGTCCCTTAAATCTGTTTCTCATTTCAGCATGCTGTAAATAAGAACTGGCAGGCTCAAATAAATATTTTTTTTTAAAAAGGAAATGACTATCAGGAATTTCCCCAATGCAGCCAGCACGAAGCACACAGAGCCATTTCCGCCATGCCATGGGCACCACAGAAAGACAGTCTTAAATTCTGAGGACACTATGTCAAAATTAAAGAAAATAGTTGGACTGAGACTTCAATTGAGGGCTAATCCAAGGGAAAGAGGAGCCCAGGGTACCCATCTTGCAATACTCCTATATTTGTGTGTGTGTGGTTATGGTTCCCACCCAACTGTGTGCCTGTGTCCAACTCTTTTTGACCCCATGGACTATAGCACTTTAGGCTCCTCTGTCCATGGAATTTCCCAGGCAAGAATACTGGAGTGAGTTGTTATTTCCTCCTCCAAAGGATCTTCCTGACCCAGGGATCGAACCCATGTGTCCTGCATTGGCAGGCGGATTCTTTACCACTGCACCAGCTGGGAAGCCCATCCAAGTGACCAGATCTACGCTGTTGTTGTTGCTGTTCAGTCACTAAGTCTTGTCCAACTCTTTGAGACCACATGGACTGCAGCACGCCAGGCTTCCCTGTCCCTCACCATCTCCTGGAGTTTTCCCAAGCAGATCTAAAACAGATTTATATACCTCCAAAAGAGATTTATATCTCTAAAATGTAATAATTACAAAAATATCAGTTGGTATGTCACACATTTATTTACTGTTTTTCAAGTAAATTGCCTCGAGATGGATAAGTCTAATCTCAATAGTGAAAACTCCAAGTGGAGTTTTCTTCTACCAGGTTCTTAAATATGGTGAGAATATAATAGTTGGTAGAAGTTTGCTTCTTCTACATGGATGGTCCTTTTTTTTTTTTTCTGAGGCCTTAATTATTTTGGGAAGTTCTATAGATGGCTTCCTTGCATTTTATATTGCACATAATAATTGTCTCCCTGTCACTCTCACCATCACTGTAACATGTTGTGAAATGGCTATCATTCATGTTGTCATACAGTGCATTATCTTTGGGCTCTGTCTTGTGAAATGACTTGTAAAAGTGCTTCAGTTCACGTGAATAATCTGGAACTGGAACATGCTTCATATTCCTTTCTGAAATATGAGTGATGAATGGCTCAGAAGAAGCACTGCAAACAAGGCATTTTTCCATGTAGCACTGACAAAAATTCACTGGTTGAGGCCTAGATAATATTTCTGCACTACCTTCACTAGCCGGGCTTTTTAGTTTACGATGTCTCTGAAGTTTGGTCGGTTTTGCTACACTTGATTGCTCAGGGACACTTTGACTCTTTGGATAGGGTGGAGAAGTTTTGGTTGGCTTGACCAGACATTGTAGATTTGATGACCAAGTTGGTGTGATGGCCTTCCTTGGATAGGATGGACTGACCTGACGTGACCTGATATGCTTATGGGCGTGAGCCCGCCTATGTGCCTTTTTTGGACTGCGTGTTCTATGCAATTTTTCCTGGGGGAGTGATCCTAACTCTCTTTTGGAAGTTGATGACTTGGATGGGTTTTTTTGACTTGAAGGCCTGACTAACTTTTTTGCACTTGAAGGTGCAGAGGCTTTTTGTGGACTTGAGGGCCCACATGACTTATCTATACTAGATAGCACGGATTGTTTTTCTGGATTGCCGGGACCAGCAGTCAGTGATTTGTAGTCAGTGAATGATATTTTAGATGACGTGGATGATGCCTCAGTGTTGCCTTCTTTCTTGACCCTGAAAATACAGAAGATTTGGAGTATGACAATTAAAATCAGAAGAGTACTCCTGCTATCACTGGAAAACATGTACTATTGTGTCAGTTTAGACTTTTTTTTTTTTGACTCTAACAGGAAAATTGAACACAGTAAGAATTGGAGTGTGGTGAAAACCATGACCCAGGTTACAAATTTGAACTCATGTTGAATGCTTTTTCTTTTCCTTAATTTTACTATTTCAAACACAATAGATAATCATATAGTCATGTATGGAATGACACAAACTTGTTTCAAATCTACTGTTGAGAGAGAGAGAGAGAATTTTATCTATTCCAGAAATTAAACTTTTTATAAAAAAGTCACAAGTTGACATGCAACTGAGGCACAAATGTCACAACTTGTCACATAAAAAAGTCTTTAGACCAAATTGATTGTTTTCCTATCATATTTGCACCATGAAGTTTTGTAACCATGCATATTTATCCTCACAAGATTACTCTAAAACCAAAGGAATAGAACAGTGGTGTATTTGGTCACCAGTCATTGGATTGGGAAATTTTTAGGGACCCAGCATGTCAGAGCCAGCCTGATCCTCCTACATGAAAGGCACGGACTAGGGTCACTGAACACCATTAATAATTTTCCATGTTATTACATCTTAAAATGATAGATTATCCAAAATGCATTACTATCTTTGGAATGCAGAGACCCAACTCCTTCTCTCTCCCCTGAGAAGATTTTAATTCTGTCTTATTTAGATAGTCATTCCCTCTTTTTCTAGACTCAATTTAGAATGAATTTATCAGCCTGGGATTCAACTGAACCATGAATAGGAGATAGTTTTGGCTAAACTTGATAATGTACTTGAGATCAGTTAAGAGCTTTATCTAAGTGAACATATCTAACCCACAAGATGTTGGTAGCTCTTTTGAAGTCTAAAGTTAATGTTAAGTAATGATAACAACAGTGAACTTGTATACGTGTACGTGCATGCATGCGTGCAGGCACAGGCATGCATCCCCCCAACCCCTGCCCCTTGTATTTTTAATTCATAGGTGTAAGACTTACGTTGCTGCTTTGGGAGTTATAGTGAAGAACTGAGTGTGCACCCCTCACCCCACACCTTTTATTTTTAATTCAGAAGTGTAAGACTTACATTGTTGCTTTATGGGATTCCTCGCCCACACAGATATACTGAATAAAGAAATAACATCTGATAGTAAAGCCGATGATGAGGATAACAGTTAGGATAATGAGTAGACATCGCCTTATTCCCTGCATTCTGCCTTGCTTGGATTCAGCATGTGTAGATACTGTGAAAGAAAATGTATCATCAGAGCATGTGCTACGTAACCAAGTTTGCTTCCATTTTGATGGGGTTTTGTTACTATAGGTCAAAGTCAAATCTCATCATCAGTTATTTCTTTAAGCATGATAAGTGTCCACTGTCATTTTCCTCCCTCTGTCATGTCCCCAGCCAGCCACAGTCTAGAAGCCAAATCTTGGAGCTATCTCTGGCTAATCAGTATAATTACCTAGGTTACCCCACACTGTGGCTTGTTCAACTTATGACCTAGGTTTTTGAGTGTGTGAATGCACTTGAATGTTGATGTGTGTGTGAATGCATATGTTGGGAAAGAGGATGGTGCAAGGAAAAAACGTTCTTAAAACATAGTATGTGTTAGGTACCACGCTAGGTTAATTCACATAGAATTTTCTAGTTTGGCTTGTGGGAGTGGGGGCAGGGGTTGGTGGATTAGGTGGGGAAGGGGAATGCAAGGGGATAATATGGCTGTACTCTTTGTTTCTATGTTGTTTGGAATTTTTACATGGAAGTAAAACTCTCAGATGTTGTCCTAGAAATTCTCGAAGACCTACTCATAGTAACCTAGAAGAAGCAGCAGATTTCTTAAACACAGCTAGATTGTCTAAGTACTTGAATGTATTTAAAATAATAGATCATAATTTCTAGCTTTTAAGGTTAGGGACATACCTGCAGTAGCAGATCCATTGCTTTCGTTTTTATCTAAACAACTATTCGTCCAAATTGATAAAAGGAAGACATAAATGAAGAGATTCATGTCCAGGACCTTGTTGATAGGTTTCATGTGCCAAGGAAACTGCTGAATTTAACATGGCTCAGCTTGTTTTAGGGGGCTATGACTTCATAATCATTCTATGTCATGTCCTGACAGCATAATCTCACCATGGAGAGGCATGAACTCCTGTTACAAATATTATGAAAAGACTTTTAATCACTTACTTCTCCATTACATCAAATATTCTATCAAATTTGAATCAAAAAGTTTGAGACATTATTAAGCACAGAAGGCGGAGAAAATGGGTTAGCTCTAGATACTGAAGAACTATTTTACTTTATTAAATGTTAAGGAGGTACCTTACAGCCTTATAGTAGTTCTTGTGTGTTATAGAGGTCAAATCATCCTAGGGTATAAGTTTGTAGGAATTTTTCTTACTTCAGTTAAGATTCTGAATATCCCTCAAGCTTTTTATTGAGCTTTTATTGAGCTAAAGACTCTAGCTCTTTTTATTGAGATAAAGGCTTTCTTGCTAGTGAGTGACATGATGAGATCTCCATTTTAGAAAAACCCCTCTGGCTGTTGTGTGGGTACCAGAATCCTGGGGTTGAAGTAATTTAGACAATTAAAAGGCTGCTATGTCCAGCTGATAGAGGATGGTGGCTTGAAGCAGAGTGGTAAAGATGGAGAGTAATCAATGCATTTGAGGAGTTTTGATGTGGTTAGGACTTGAGGAAGGGCAGGCCATGGGGCATGAAGGAGAGAGAGGTAGCAAGGATGATTCATTGCTTCAACAAAAGCGTGTTGGATATCTATGAGACAGGAAGCCTTGTGTTAAGAAGGAGAATTCAAACAATCACAGCCCCTGCCTTTAAGACTTGGAAATCTAAAGGGAGAGATAGTCACGTAAATAAACAATCACTAAGTTATATAATGGGGCTTCCCTAGTAGCTCAGTTGGTGAAGAATCTGCCTGTAATGCAGGAGACCAAGGTTTGACTCCTAGGTCAGGAAGATCCCCTGGAGAAGGGATAGGTTACCCACTCCAGTATTCTTGGGCTTCCCTGGTAGCTAAGATGTTAAAGAATCTGCCTGTAATGTGGGAGACATGGGTTCAATCCCTCGGTTGGGAAGATCCCCTGGAGGAGGACATGGCAACCCACTCCAGTATTCTTGCCTGGAGAATCCTCATGGACAGAGGAGCCTGGCGGGCTGCAGTCCTGAGGGTCATAGAGTCAGACATGATTGAGCAACTAAGCAGCAGCACAGCACAGCACAGCAAAAGGTATATAATGGGCTTCCCAGGTGTCGCTAGTGGTAAAGAACTGCCTGCCAATGTAAGAGATGTGGGTTCAATCCGTAGGTCAGGAAGACTCCTGGAGGGGGGCACAGAAACCCACCCCAGTATTCCTGTCTGGAGAATCCCATGGACAGATGAGCCTGACCTTACAGTCTGTAAGGCCACACAGAGTAGGACACAACTGAAGTGACTTAGCATGCACATACCCTGGGTGTGTAATGTCATATGCAGGCTATGATGTCACAGGATACAGTGGCACAAGAGCATGCAAAAGGACTGTCTCTTCAAAGTGGCAGTCATGTATGGATGTGAGAGTTGGACTATAAAGAAAGTTGAGTGCCGAAGAATTGATGCTTTTGAACTGTGGTGTTGGAGAAGACTCTTGGGAGTCCCTTGGACAGCAAGGAGATCCAACCAGTCCATCCTAAAGATCAGTCCTAAATATTCATTGGAAGGGCTGGTGCTGAAGCTAAAACTCCAATACTTAGGCCACCTAATGTGAAGAACTGACTCATTGGAAAAGACCCTAATGCTGGGAAAGATTGAAGGTGGCAGGAGAAGGGGATGACAGAGTATGAGATAGTTGGATGGCATCACTGACTGAATGGACATAAGTTTGAGTAAACTCTGGGAGTTGGTGATGGACAGGGAAGCCTGGTGTGCTGCAGTCCATAGGGTCGCAAAGAGTTGGACATGACTGTGCGACTGAACTGACTGAATTTCAAATTGGGGACTCCTGGAGGAGATTACCCTTGATCTGATGTGGGGTTTTCTGTGTGTGTGTGTTTATTATTTTCTCTTTATTATTTTCTCTATGTAAGGTTGCACAGAGTCGGACACGACTGAAGTACTTAGTATGCACATATGCAGGGTGTGTAATGTCATATGCAGGCTGTGATGTCTTTATGTAGAGGATCATGTCATCTGGAAACAGTGAGTGTTTTGCTTCTTCTTTTCCAATCTGGATTCCTTTTATTTATTTTTTCTTCCCTGATTGCTGTGGCTAGGACTTCCAAAACTATGTTGAATAGTAGTGGTGGGAGTGGACAACTTGGCTTGTTCCTGATATTAGAGGAAATGATTTCAATTTTTCACCATTGAGGATAATGTTTGCTGTGGGTTTGCCATATATGGCTTTTACTATGTTGAGGTATGTTCCTTCTATACCTGCTTTCTGGAGAGTTTTGATCATAAATGGGTGTTGAATTTTCTCAAAGGTTTTCTCTGCATCTATTGAGATAATCTTATGGTTTTTAATCTTTCAATTTGTTGATATGGTGTATCACATTGACTGATTTGTGAATATTGAAGAATCCTTGCATCTCTGGGATAAAGCCCACTTGGTCATGATGTATGATCTTTTTAATATGTTCTTGGATACTGTTTGATAGCATTTTGTTGAGGATTTTTGCATCTATGTTCATCAGTGATAGTGGCCTGTAGTTTTCTTTTTTGGTGGCATCTTTGTCTGGTTTTGGTATTAGGGTGATGGTGGCCTCATAGAATGAGTTTGGGAGTTTACCTTTCTCCGCAATACTTGGGAAGAATTTGAGTAGGATAGGTGTTAGCTCTTCTCTAAATTTTTGGTGGAATTCACCTGTGAAGTCATCTGGTCCTCGGCTTTTGTTTGTTGGAAGAATTTTGATTACAGCTTTGACTTCTGTGCTTGTGATGGGTCTGTTAAGATCTTCTATTTCTTCCTGGTTCAGTTTTGGAAGGTTATACTTCTCTAAGAATTTGTCCATTTCTTCCAAGTTGTCCATTTTATTGGCATATAATTACTCATAGTAGTCTCTTATGATCTTTTGCATTTCTGTGTTGTCTGTTGTGATTTGTCCATTCTCATTTCTAAGTTTTATTGATTCAATTATTCTCTCTTTTTTTCTTGATGAGCCTGGCTAACTGTCTATTTTATCTATCTTCTCAGAAAACCAGCTTTTAGTTTTATTCGTCTTTATTATAGTCTCCTTCGTTTCTTTTTCACTTCTGCTCTGATTTTTGATTTCTTTCCTTCTACTAACTTTGGGATTCTTCTGTTCTTCTTTTTCTAGTTGCTCTAAGTGTAAAGTTAGGTTGTTTATTTGATATTTTTCTTGTTTCTTGAGGTAGGCTTGTATGGCTATGAACCTCCCTCTTAGCACTTCTTTTACCTAATCCCATAGGTTGTGGGTTGCTGTGTTTTCATTATCATTTGTTTCCATGCATTTTAAAATTTCTTCTGTGATCTATTGTTTATTCAGTAGTGTGAATAACTGAATAAACACTCCATGTTTGTGTTTTTTTAGATTCCCACCCCCCCCCCCCGTAGGTGACATCTAATCCTACTCCATTGTGATCAGAAAAGATGCTTGAAATGGTTTCAATTCTTAAAAATTTACCGAGGCTAGATTTACGGTCGAGGATGTGATCTATCCTGGAGGATGTTCAGTGTGCACTTGAGAAAAAGGTAAAATCTGTTGCTTTTTGGAGAAATGCTCCGTAGATATCGATTAAGTTTACCTGGTCCACTGTAGCATTTAAAGTTTGTGTTTCCTTGGTAATTTTGTGTTTGATTGATATATCCATAGGTGTGTGGGCTATTAAAGTCCCCCACTATTATTGTGTTACTGTTAATTTCCCCTTTCATAGTTGTTAGCATTAGCCTTACGTATTAAGGTGCTCCTATGTTGAGTGCATATATATTTATAATTGTTATATCTTCTTGGATTGATCCTTTGACCATTATGTAATATCCTTCTTTGTCTCTTATTACAGTCTTTATTTCAAAGTCTATTTTATCTGATATGAGTATTGCGACTCCTGCTTTCTTTTGGTCTCCATTTGCATGAAATATATTTTCCAGCTCTTCACTTTCAGTCTGTATGTGTCCCCAGGTTTCAGGTGGGTCTCTTGTAGACAGCATATATAGGGGTCATGTTTTTGTATCCATTCGGCCAGTCTTTGTATTTTGGTTGGAGCATTTAACCCACTTACATTTAACGTTCAGTTCAGTTCAGTTCATTCATTCAGTCATGTCCGACTCTTTGCAACCCCATGAATCACAGCATGCCAGGCCTCCCTGTGCATCATCAACTGCTGGAGTCTATCCAAACCTGTGTCCATCGAGTCGGTGATGCCATTTATGGATCTCATCCTCTGTCGTCCCCTTCTCCTCCTGCCCCCAATCCCTCCCAGCATCAGGGTCTTTTCCAATGAGTCAACTCTTCACATGAGGTGGCCAAAGTATTGGAGTTTCAGCTTCAGCATCAGTCCTTCCAATGAACACCCAGGACTGATCTCCTTTAAGGATGGACTGGTTGGATCTCTTGCAGTCCAAGAGACTCTCAAGAGTCCTTCTCCAACAGCGACAGTTAAAAGCATCAATACTTTCGGTCCTCAGCTTTCTGTCACAGTCCAACATCTCACATCCATACATGACCACGTGGAAAATCATAGCCTTCGATAGAGGACCTTTGTGTGGCAAAGTAATGTTCCCTTTTGTTTTTTCAATATGCTATCCAGTTGAGTCATAACTTTTCCTTCCAAGGAGCAAGCGTCTTTTAATTTCATGGCTGCATATCACATCTGGCAGGTGATTTTATGGAGCACCCAAATAATAAAGTCTACCTCCACTGTTGTCCCCATCTATTTGCCATGGAGTGATGGACCAGATGCCATCGAATTTAATTATGAATGTTGAGCTTTAGCCAACTTTTTCACTCTCCTCTTTCACTTTCATCAAGAGGCTCTTTAGTTCTTCTTCACTTTCTGTCATAAGGGTGGTGTCATCTGCATATCTGAGGTTATTGATATTTCTCCTGGCAATCTTGATTCCAGCTTGTGCTTC
>NC_057419.1:140378028-140392290 GCF_019320065.1 Cervus canadensis | reverse complement strand
TTTCTCTAGGCAAAACTCTAAGCCTTTGCCCTGATTCATTCTGTACACCAAGGCCAAATTTGCCTGTTACTGCAGGTGTTTCTTGACTTCCTACTTTTGCATTCCAGTCCCCTATAATGAAAAGGACATCTTTTTTGGGTGTTCGTTCTAAAAGGTCTTGTAGGTCTTCATAGAACTGTTCAACTTCAGCTTCTTCCCCGTTACTGGTTGGGGCATACACTTGGATTACCATGATACTGAATGGTTTGCCTTGGAAATGAACAGAGATCATTCTGTCATTTTTGACATTGCATCCAAGTACTGCATTTCGGACTCTTTTGTTGACTATGATGGCTACTCCATTTCTTCTAAGGGATTCCTGCCCACAGTAGTAGATATAACGGTCATCTGAGTTAAATTCACCCATTGCAGTCCATTTTAGTTCGCTGATTCCTGGAATGTCGACATTCACTCTTGCCATCTCCTGTTTGACCACTTCCAATTTGCCTTGATTCATGGACGTAACATTCCAGGTTCCTATGCAATATTGCTCTTTACAGCATCGGACCTTGCTTCTATCACCAGTCCCATCCACAACTGGGTATTGTTTTTGCTTTGGCTCCATCCCTTCATTCTTTCTGGAGTTATTTCTCCACTGATCTCCAGTAGCATATTGGGCACCTACCTACCTGGGGCGTTCATCTTTCAGTGTCCTGTCTTTTTGCCTTCTCATACTGTTCATGGGGTTCTCAAGGCAAGAATCCCAAAGTGGTTTGCCATTCCCTTCTCCAGTGGACCACATTCTGTCAGATGGCACCCAGTGAGTTAGACAAGGCTGTGGTCCTGTGATCAAGTTGCCTAGTTTTCTGTGATTATGGTTTCAGTGTGTCTGCCCTCTGATGCTCTCTGGCAACACCCACTGTCTTACTTGGGTTTCTCTTACCTTGGAAGTGGGGTATTTCTTCACGACTGCTTCAACAAAGTGCCTCTTACCTTGGAACATTTAAGGTTATTTTTTGATAAATATGATCCCATTACCATTTATGTTGTTGTTTGGGGTTTGATTTTATAAACCTTTTCTGTGTTTCCTGTCTAGAGAAGATCCTTTCTCACTTGTTGAAGAGCTGGTTTGGTGGTGCTGAATTCTCTCAGCTTTTGCTTGTCTGTCAAGTTTTTTATTTCTCCTTCATATCTGAATGAGATCCTTGCTGGGTAGAGTAATATTAGTTGTACGTTTTTCTCTTTCATCACTTTAAGTATGTCCTGTCATTCTCTTCTAGCCTGGAGAGTTTCTAATGAAAGATCAGGTGTTATCCTTATGGGGATCCACTTGTGTGTTGTTTGTTGCTTTTCCCTTGCTGCTTTTAATATTTGCTCTTTGTGTTTCATTGTTTATTTTTTTTACTTTGACTGATACGTGTCTTGTGATGTTTTGCCTTGGGTATATGCAGAGTACATCATGAGAAATGCTGGGCTGGAGGAAGCACAAGCTGGAATCAAGATTGCCAGGAGAAATATCAATAACCTCAGATATGCAGATGACACCACCCTTATGGCAGAAAGTGAGGAAGAACTAAAGAGCCTCTTGATGAAAGTGAAGGAGGAGAGTGAAAAAGTTGGCTTAAAGCTCAACATTCAGAAAACTAAGATCATGGCATCTGGTCCCATCACTTCATGGGAAATAGATGGGGAAACAGTGGAAACAGTGTCAGACTTTATTTTTTTGGGCTCCAAAATCACTGCAGATGGTGATTGCAGCCATGAAACTAAAAGATGCTTATTCCTTGGAAGGAAAGTTATGACCAACCTAGACAGCATATTGAAAAGCAGAGACATTACCTTGTCAACAAAGGTCCATCTAGTCAAGGCTATGGTTTTTCCAGTGGTCATGCATGGACATGAGAGTTGGATGGTGAAGAAAGCTGAGCACCAAAGAATTGACACTTTTGAACTGGTGTTGGAGAAGACTCTTAAGAGTCCCTTGGACTGCAAGGAGATCCAACCAGTCCATCCTAAAGGAGATCAGTCCTGGGTGTTCACTGGAAGGACTGATGTTGAAGTTGAAACTCCAATACTTTGACCACCTGATGCAAAGAGCTGACTCATTGAAAAAGATCCTGATGCTGGGAAAGATTGAGGGCAGGAGGAGAAGGAGACGACAGAGGATGAGATGACTGGATGGCATCACCGACTCTATGGACATGGGTTTGGGTAAACTCCGGCAGTTGGTGATGGACAGGGAGGCGTGGCATGCTGCGGTTCACGGGGTCGCAAAGAGTCATACACGACTGAGCAACTAAACTGAACTATCTTGTTTGGAACTCTCTGGGTTTCTTGGACTTGGGTGGCTATTTCCTTCCCCATTTTAAGGAAGTTTTTGACTAATATCTCATGCCCTTTCTTTCTGTCTTATTTTTGGCCACCTATGCTTCGAATGTTAGAGCATTTAACGTAGTTCCAGAGTTCTCTGAGTTTGTTGTCAATTCTTTTAATTCTTTATTCTTTTTTCTCCTCTGCTTCATTTATTTCCACCATTTTATCTTTCATCTTACTTATCCACTCTTCTACATTAGTTATTCTAGTGTTGCTTCCCTCCAGAGTGCTTTTAATCTCAGTTATTGCATTGTTCATTACTGATTGACTCTTCATTTCTTCTAGGCCCTTCTTGAACATTTCTTGCATCTTCTCAATCCTTGTCTCTAGTCTATTTATATGTAACTCCATTTTGTTTTCAAGATTTTGGATCATCTTTACTGTCATCATTCTGAATTATTTTTACAAGTAGTCTTCCTATCTCCTCCTGTTTTGTTTGACTTGGTGGGTTTTTATCATGTTCCTTCACCTGCTGAACGTTTGTCTGGCTTTTCATTTTGTTTAGCTTGCTGTGTTTGGGGTGCCCTTTCTGCAGGCTGGAAGTTCATGATTCCTTTCACTTGTGGAGTCTGCTTCCTGTGGGTGAGGTTGGACTAGTGGTTTGTCAAGGTTTCCTGGTTGGGGGATCTTTGTATCTGTGTTTTGGTGGGTGGAGTTGGATCTCTTTCCTCTAGAATACATTGAAGTGTCCAGCAGTGAATTTTGGGGTGTCTGTGAGTTTGGTATGGCTTTGGACATCCCCTCTTTTAATGTTCAGTGGTGTGTTCCTGTTTTGCTGGAGAATTAGCATGGTGTGTCTTTCACTGGTACTTGTTGGCTCTTGGGTGGAGCTTGTTTCAGAGTAGGTATGGAAGCTTTTGGGTGAGCTCTTCTCTATTATTGTTCCCTGGAGTCAGGAGTACTCTGATGTTCTAAAATTCTGGAGTTAAGCCTCCTGCCTCTGGGTTTTGGTCCTCCTCTTACAGTAGCCTCAAGACTTCTCCATCCATACTGCACAGAAGAGAAAATCCCTAGGTTAATGAAGAAACAACTCTCCACATCCAGGAACACCCTAAGAGATTCAGAGTTATATAGAGAAGAGAACAGGGATGAAACAGATAGAGGTGACCCAGAGAAGAAAAGGAAGAGTCAAAAGGGAAAGAGAACAATCAGGTTCAGTTCAGTTCAGTGCAGTCACTCATTCGTGTGACTCTTTGTGATGCCATGGACTGCAACACACCAGGCTTCCCTGTCCATCACCAACTTATGGAGCTTGCTCAATCTCATGTCCATCAAGTCGGTGATGCAATCCAAGCATCTCATCCTCTGCCATCCCCTTCTCCTCCTGCCTTCAATCTTTCCCAGCAGCAGGGCCTTTTCCAATGAGTCAGTGCTTCACATCAGGTGGCCAAAGTATTGGAGTTTTCAGCTTCAGCATCAGTCCTTCCAATGAATATTCTGAGCTGATTTCCCTTAGGATTGACTGGTTGGGTATCCTTATAGTCCAAGGGACCCTCAAGAGTCTTCTCCAAATCCAAAGGTCAAAGCATCGATTCTTCAGCACTCAGCTTTCTTTATAGTCCAACTCTCTCACCCATACATGACTACTGGAAAAATCATAGCTCTGAATAGATGAACCATTTTTGGCCATGTAATGTCTTTGCTTTTTAATATGCTGTCTAGGTCGGTCAGAGCTTTTCTTCCAAGGAGCAAGTGTCCTTTAATTTCATGGCTGAAATCACCATCTGCAGTGATTTTGGAACACAAATAATAAAGTCTGTCACTGTCTCCATTGTTTCTCCATCTATTTGCCATGAAGTGATGGGACCAGATGTCACGATCTTAGTTTTTTGAATGTTGAGTTTTAAGCCAACTCAACATTATTCAGAGTAATCAAACCACTCATCCAATCCCTAAGTGCTCTCCACAGCCCAGAACACCTAAAGAGATTCATAGAGTTATATAGAATAGAGAAGATGGAGAAGGAGATAGAGGTGATCCAGAGGAGAAAAAGGAGAGTCAAAAGGGGATAGAGCAATGAAGCCAGTAATCAAATCCTGAAATGAAAATGGATGCTGGATGTTAGATTCTTAAAGGTACAAAATTGCTAGCAAATATCAAAAAGCAAAGATTAAAAACCTAGAATAGGTGTTAGACTCTCAAAAATACAACATGAAAAATTCAAAACAAAATTGATGACAAAAATTTTAAAAATATTCATGGAATTTTTAAAATAGTTTTGTCTTGGAAAAAATAATCAGTTCAGTTCAGTTCAGCCATTCAGTGGTGTCTGACTCATTGTGACCTCATGGACTGCAGGAATAGTAGGCTATAAAAATGAAAGTTAAAGGAGTAATAGAGAACTATATGTTTCTTTAAATATTAAAAAGTGATAATAGTAAAAATATATCTAGGAATTTCTCTGGAGCTGTTGTGGGCAGTGTGGGGTCAGTACAATGTCAGGTAGTCTGTTTTTCTGGCTTGTACTTGTTCTCAAGGTCTGTAGTTCCCCCTCAAATGCAAGGTTTCAGCAGTAACTGCAGGGTTTTAATTGGTTGCACCTGTGGCTTTCAGGGTGTTTCCCCCTCTTTTGTTCATTTTGGTAAGTCTGTTTGCAAGACTCTCCAGTGTCTTATTTCCACCCTACCACGAGGGGATGAAGGTGGCCACCTGCGTAAGCTCACTTGTTCAGTTGTGCTGTGGGAAGGGAGGGACACTGCAAACAAATACCACTGGCATGTGTGGGGGGTGCTGGCAGTGGATGGATCACACTGGGTTTGCCACAGCCCAAGGTGGCAAGGACTTACTGGGTCCACCCTGCTCAGGCTCCAGGATGTTCTGCAAGGGTACTGTCCCAAGTGGGCCCTGTTTTCATGCACTTCCCAGGTGCAAGCCGCTCAGCCAACCAGGTGCTTGGCGAGCACACTGTCCCAGGTAGCCCATGCGTCTTATGCACAGACCTAGTCCTGGCTGCTCCATATCCCAGGTGCTCCATGAGGGCACAGTCGAAGGTGTCCCATGTATCTCCTATGGGGAGCTATCTAAGGCTTGACGCTCCTGGTACATGTGAACCTTCCAGGATCTCAAGAAGACGTGGTTAGCAACTGGCAGAAGCTCGCACATCATAGAACAGAAGCAGTATGTATACAATCAATTCAATAAAGACTTTAAAAATGGTCCACATCAAAAAATCTTAAAGAACTATACAGAATAAAAAGTTACAGTCTTGGTCTGTGGGGGAAGGGCCTCTGCACCAAAGAGGCCCAGTCAGCCAGTGGCAGACGCCCAGCGAAGGCACCTGGAAGAGTAGGCCGTGAATCCGCAGGCTCGGGTGAAGCCCGGCCGGTCCCCAGACCTCCCTGGGACTGGACTCTGACCGAAAGGGCCTAGCGTGCGTGGTGAGGCCAGAGGCAGCCTAGGGCCTCGCGCTGTATGCTCAGTTTTTTTTTTTTTTTTTTTTTCTCCCTGGAACTCAGTCCTGGCCTGGAGTGCTTCTGGCTTCACATTCTGCACCCTTGACACTTTGGTTTTGTAATGGTGGCGAGGTCTGAGTGGCCCCAATGTGGAGGCCACCGAGTTTGTTTTTCCACCCGAAAATGAAAGTCTCTGGAGGGGTATACATTCTCTACCAGATTATGTGATTTGCACACTTTCGGACACTCTACTGTTGGTAACAGCAACTTCTTGCTGTGAACAGATGACTTTCTACTCTTTGTGAAGACTTTGTTAAGAAGCAGGAATTGCTTGAGGATTCTCTAAACAGACAGTTGTCTGGAAAACGAATAGTGTATATTTTCAGCCAGGTACGTTTTTAAATTTATGTTGAGGGCCATGTCCTCTACTGCATCTTAAGAGGGCTTCCACTCCAGAACCTAGGTTCACTTCTTTCCCTATGTCCTCACAACACTATCGTTTTGAAAAGCTATCCTTAAACTGCATTTGCTGGTGTTGACTCAAGTCAACTACAAATATATGGCTCATTTCAGACTTAACAGTTGATAAAACTATCTAATGAAATTCACTTTTATGATCAGAATGATTCCAAGATATTTGTTCTTTTTCCGCATTTCACCTTAGTTCTGCTATGGCTCTTTATAGTCTTTTGGTTTGAGACCTGGAAAACCACACACACAAAAGGAAAATTCCTTATCGTGATCCAATAACTGCTTATTGAGCACTTGTCCTGTGCAAAGTAACATGCTAGCTCCTGAAAAAAAAAAGTTACAGTCTTTTCCTTGATGACCCCATTCTTTTCCCATTCTAGAGGTGATGACACAAACAGTTCATGGGCATCTCTCAAGTCTTTTTCTACACATTACAATGCCTACCAAGTACATGATAGATACAGCCACATAATGAGCATAAGTAGGATCATTCCGTGAGTATAGTTTTTCAGAGTTTTAGAAAATTACACAACTACATGTGCACTCCTGTTCATAGCAGCATCATTCACAAGAATGAAAAGATGGAAACAACTCACATGCCCATCAACAGATGAATAGATAAACAAATGTAGTATGTGCATACAGTGAAATATTATTCACCCTTATAAAGGAATTAAATTCTGAGACATGCTACAGCATGAATGAATCTTGAATATAATTATGCTAGGAAAGAAGCCAGTCACAAAAGACCAAATAATGTATGATTACACTTACATGAGCTACCCTAAAATAGTCAAATTGATAAAGATAGAAATTAGAATGATGGGTAGCAGGGACTGGGCAGAAGGGAGAATGCAAAGTTATTGTTTAGTAGGTACCAAGTTACAGTTTGGGATGCTAGAAAAATTGCGGAGATGGATGCTGGTGATGGTTTTGAGTGTATTTAATGCCAGTGTGAATGTATTTAATACCAGTGAATTATACACTCAAAAGGGTTAAAACGGTAAATTTTAGGTTATGTATATTTTACCACAATTTAAAAACTTGGAAAAAAATCACACAGCTAGTACCTGAATGATTTCCTTGTAAGAAAGTCAAACGTAAACATTTGCAGTGTAAAACATGACGAAGCCCCCTGACCACTTCCCCCCTCCATCCCATTCTGCTCTCCTAAGGTAAATGCTTGCAGATGGTCTGGTGTGTGCTCTGAGTCTTATCTGTGAACTGACATACATTACAGAGCAAAGTTCTGGGGCCAGACTGGGTTAAAATCCTGGCTCTACCATCGACCAACTTGGTGACCCTTGGGCAAGTTAGTGTTTCTGTGCTTTTGATTCTTCACTTGTAAAAGAAGAATGGTAATTGAAGCTTCTGAAAGAGGGCCCCAGTGATGATTACATTAGATAATGCACTTAGCACAGTACCTAGCACTTAAGTGGTCAAGAAATGTTAGCTTGCTATTAAATGTAGTGTGTTCATCTTTAGAGAATGAGCAAAGTAGGCTGGCAGATAATATCTGTGACATTAAAAGCAGAAAGCAAGGACAGGGGGAAATTTGTGGTGGGGGGCCAGAAAGGGCAGCAGTAGAACCCAAGAAAGGAAATGAATGGCTGCCAATCAAATCTAGCATCTACCAGTGGAACAAAATGTAGACGAGATACAAGGAAACACAGAGAGAGGCACAGTAATAAAGAAGACTGTCATATACTACTCTCAGTAAAAGACAAATCAAATGGACACAAAATTATTAAGGAGATAGTAGATGTAAATGAAATAATCAATAGAGTTCATCTTATGGATGTACATAGAACTTTGCACTTCCTTTTATTTTCTCATGAGCATGATGAGTTGTTTTATCTGCTTGGAATGGAAAATCTATTATTTTGGAAAACCACTTCTCCCCATCCCAGCCTGGTTCTGGAAAGGGGTAGCAGTCATAGAATCTCTCCTTGCTGGCAACAAGGGCGGGCATGTGGCTCAGGCTAGACCAGTAATCATTTCCTATCTTTGGCCATAGTGGTTGGTTTATAGTTGGCCATGTGACTCAGGACAGGTGAACCAGAGGTCTTCAAGTTTTTTCAAACAATTTGGGGCAAGAAGTTCCTTTAGCACCACTGGTGGTAAACCTGATATGGTAAACCTGAATTCACCATATGGTAAATTCAAGGATATGAAATCAGAGTTGCCTGTGCCATGGGACTGTTGGTCGGACTAAGCTAACTAGAAAGAATAAAACTGACATAAAGTGAAACAGAAGAGTGACAGAGAGAGCTTCCAAGGAGAGTCAAATTGTGGTTGTTCCCGAGGCCATCTGCATTGCTGCCATTTTGGTGGGTTGATTATACACATCCATATATACTTGAGCCTTGAACAACACAGGCTTGAACTGCATGTGCCTACTTATATGTGGATTTTTTCCCCAGTAAATCCCGGGATGTGGAGCCGTGGATATGGAGGGTCAACAGTGAAGTTTTCAACTGCAGGGAGAATTGAGAATTCCTGCCCCTAACTCCATGTTGTTCAAACATGAACTGTATTCCTTCTTTGGCTGATTGGAATTGGGGCTTATGTCATTCCAGCCACAAGGGTTCTAGTTAATATGAACTGGTGTGGTATGTATAAGCAACAATATAATACCACAGAATGTTCCTGGGCCGTTAATAAAAGAAAGTGGGGCAAAGGGAAGCCGAACATGCTTGTTCCTAGGACAGCAGCCCCCAGCCACACCTCTGTGGCACAGGGCCTGCTGCTAAGGTGTGATGAGGCCAAGGCTAACGTTGACCAAAATTTCAAATTGCGCCCTTCCCACGTTTGGCAGTGCACCCTGTCATTGCAGGCTTCAGCATTTCCAGTGAGAAGGATGTTCTCAACTTCCCCTCCTAATCCCTCTGTGCTTACCCACAAGACTTCCCTGCCAGTGCAGTGCATTTATCTTCTCACCTGCACATGCTCACAGCATGTGTGCACATGTGCCCTCAAATGCCTTCACAAACACACAAGTCAATATCCATGAGAGCTCAGGTGAGACTTCGTAGAAGAAAGCATCTGTAGGACAAACAATTTTGTCTTGTTGACCTTTAAATCGTTGGTGTTTAAATCTCATATGCCTGTTGTGCTCTAGTTATTGCCACATAAAGGGCAAGAAGCCGTTTTGATCTCAGCTGCCTGTCCAGTCTCATTTTGTTCAGTGTCCGACATTAATGAACTGGCAGTTCATTACTTTCTAGGTCTTGAGCATCCTCCAAAGAAGATCCTGACAGATGAGTATCCACTTCACCATTCTTTGCCTGTTCTGCCCTTGTGTGGGCAAAGAACACAAATACTTTGGGATTTAATCTCCAAGTTCCATTTGAAAAGAGCTCTAATGATCTGTTTCCCTCCAGGGGTGAAGAAGTGGGAAGGACACCTAGAGAAAACATGAGTTTTAGACCAAGTAAGATGGACTCCTTTCGCTGAATCTTTACAATCGGTTCAAACTGGAGGATTTGCTCCTCTGAATGCAGCGTCCCTCAGAGGATGTAGCATTTATTAGCACTGCCAGGTACCAGGCAAGGAATTCCTACAGCAGTTCTCCTGGTGGCCATTGTATTATTATCTTCACCTTACAGATGGTCTATTGAGGCTGGGAATGGCTAAGTAGTGTGCTCACTTTCCCAAAGCCAGGAAGTGGCAGGAAGTTTTGAAGATAAACTGGGAATATAAGTCACGCCTGACACTCTGTGACCCCAAGGACTGCAGCACGCCAGGCTTCCATGTCCTTCACTGCCTCTCAAAATTTGCTCAAACTCATGTCCTTTGAGTGGGTGATGCCATCCAATCATCTCATCCTCTCTTGCCCCCATTCACCTCCTGCCCTCAATCTTTCCCAGCAGCAGGTCTTTTCCAATGAGTCAGCTCATCGCATCAGGTGGCCAAAGTATTGGAGCTTCAGCTGTAGCAAGAGTCCTTCCAATGAATATTCAGGGTTGATTTCCTTTACTTGTTTGATCTCCCTGCCATCCAAGGGACTCTCAAGAGTCTTCTCCAGCACCACAATTCAAAGGCTTTGATTTTTCTGTGCTCAGCCATGAAATAACATGAATCATTACGAACACATTAACCTGAGAACACCATTATTGCCGTTAAATTTCCCAGTGTATCCCCACAGTCCTGTCTCGCTGCCCTTAGATACTAACTTTTTTTTTCCTTTAATTTGGCCGCAGTGCCTGACCAGGGATTGATCTTGCACCCTCCGCAGTGAAAGCACAAAATCCTAACCACTGGATCGCCAAGGAATTCCTGACCCTGACTTTTAAAACATTCCTTTGGTTTTCATTAATGCTTTATCCCAGAAGTACATGTCATTAGTTTTGCTTAATTTTTAAGTTTATAAAAATGGGATGATATTTTCCATTTCTTCTGCAGTTTGCTTTATTCACTCAAAATTTCTTGTGACTTCCATCCATGTTCCTGTGTGCACTTGCAGTTCTTTTTCCCCCTGATGTATAGTACCTTATTATTTGACTATACCAGAATGTTCTCCTTTGCTTCTCCTGGTAATGGACACTTTACTTGTTTCTAGTTTTCCACTATTATATCCGGTGCTGCTATAAATCCATGTACCTGCCTCTTGATGTGTACGTTTGAGTTTATCTTGGGAACATACCTGAAAGAGTGGTTGCATTATCGGCGATGCAGATGTTCAACTTTTACATAATAATCTAATATTTTCCCCCAAAGTGTTTGGATCAACTTATAGTCCCTCCAGAGTGTGTGAGAGTTGCCATTGGTGCAAATTCTTGCTATCATTTGAATTTTCCAGAACTTTACATTTTGTCCAAATTAGTGAGTGCAAAAAAAAAAAAAAAAAAAAAGAGTATGTCACTGTGATTACTAGGAGTTTGTCAAATTTGTTTTCAGATTCAATGGCCTTAAGCTGAGTCACTGAATGTGGCAGCGGAATAGTATTCTAGATGGATGGACCACTTAGGAGAATTTCTTTGTCCACTTGGGCCACTGTGTAACAAAATATCACTGGACTATGTAGAAAGCTAAGCGCCTAAGAATTGATGCTTTTGAACTGTGGTTTTGGAGAAGACTCTCCTTGGACTGCAACCAGTCTATCCTAAAGGAAACAGTCCTGAATATTCATTGGAAGGACTGATGCTGAAGCTGACACTCCAATAGTTTGGCCAGGTGATGTGAAGAACTGACTCACTTGAAAAGACCCTGATCTTGGGAAAGATTGAAGGCGGTAGGAGAAGCAGACGACAGAGGATGAAATGGATGGCATCACTGACTCAATGGACATGAGTTTGAGTAAATTCCAGTAGTTGGTAATTGACAGGGAGGCCTGGCAAGCTGAAGTCCATGGGGTTGCAAAGAGTCAGACACATCTGAGCTACTGAACTGAACAAAATGCCACAAATCGGGTGGCTTATAAACAAGAAATTCTATTTCTTACCATTCTGGATGCTGAAGTCCAAAACTGGAGTGCCAGCATGATTATGTGAGTGTCTTTTCCAGATCACAGACTTCTTGTATCCTCACATGATGGAAGGGAATGGGTCTCCCTGGGGGTCTGTTCTTATAAGGGTACTGATGCCATTCATGAGAACTCCACCCTCAGGACCTAATCATCTCCTAAAGATCCCACTTCCTAATACCATCATATTGGACATTTGGATTTCAACGTATGGATTTTGAGAGGAAGCAAACATTCAGGTCATAGCAGAAAGAGTTATGAGTCAGGTCAGAATTTAGTACACTTAAAGAAGAGAAAAAAGTCACCACAGGTGGAACTGAGTTCACTGTTGCTCAGTTAGCTAACCTCTCAGTACGTCATGTCTTACCTGACTTGACTTGTGAAATTTGCCAGAGTCCACCTGCCAGTCCTTATCTCTTCTGACCAACTGTCAATGATTGCATCATATAATATGGTGAAATTGTGTTTTAAGTTTAACCAAGCTGATACATACTGGGTCTTATGTTTCTTATCTTTTATCAGATAGGTTTAACATTTGGATGAACTTCCAGAAGATTATTTCAAAATATCTTTCTTATCATCCCATCACTGGTTCCTTGTCAATTCCTCTTTGATTATGAAACAACTTTAAAATTGATTTTTGAAGCACATGTGGACTCTCATATGGAGTCCTGAAAGATGGGTGAGAATGAGTTTTCAGGACTTTATTTTAGAGATTTCTTTGGCCAAGAAAGTGTATAGACCCTGCCAACTCAGTAGCTTTAAATTATAGATATGTTTATTCTTTGGAAAATATAACTGCTGGTTGACTGAGTGTGATTCTACATGAGATTTTGCCCCTCCTTACTATCTTGTTGGGGCTTCTCCTTCACCCTTGGACGTGGGGTATCATTTTTTGGTGGGACCCAAAATTCTCCTGTCGATGGTTGTTCAGCAGTGAGTTTGAATTTTGGAGTTCTCGCAGAAGTTTAGCACATGTCATTCTACTCAGCCATCTTATTCTCCTTTCTATAGTTCTTCTGTGTATTTTGCCACCTCTTCTTAATATCTCCTGCTTCTGTTAGGTCCATACCGTTTCTTTCCTTCCTTGTGCCCATCTGTGCATGAAATGTTCTATTGGTATCTCTAATTTTCTTGAAGAGATTTCTGGTCTTTCCCATTCTATTGTTTTCCTCTATTTCTTTGCATTGATCACTTAGGAAGGCTATCTTATCGCTCCTTGCTAGTCTTTGGAACTCTGCACTCAGATGGATATATCTTTCCTTTACTCCTTTGCCTTTCTGATTCTGATGATGGCCCTCAATGAACCACACCAACTGGTATTTGTGCCCTTGTACAGTTCCTGCCGCATGAGCTTCTGGCTGGCACCTACCAGTAGGATGCTATGAAAGAGATACTGTGCCAGTTCCAGACACAGTCTTTTTTTTTTTTTATTCAGCCCTTATTTTTTCCCAACTTGATTGCTATGTTATTGACATATAACACTTTGTAAGTTTAAGGTGTACAGTGTGATGATTTAATATATGCATATATTGTGAAATGATTACCATGAAATAAGGCTAGTTAACACAGCCATCACCTCACATAGCTACCTTTTTTGTGTGTGGAGTGAGGTCTTTTCAGATTTAATCTTTTAATAAGTTTCATGTATTCTATGTAGTATTGTTAACTATAGTCATCATGCTACATATTAGATAGGCAAGAAATCATTCATCTTATAACTGGAAGTTTGTACCCTTTGACCACCTTTACTCATTTCTTCCTCCTGGCCTCTCCAAAAACCACCAATCTACCCTCTGTTTCTTTTTTTTCCCCCATTTATTTTTATTAGTTGGAGGCTAATTACTTTACAATATTGTAGTGGTTTTTGCCATACACTGACATGAATCAGCCATGGATTTACATGTATTCCCCATCCTGATCCCCCCTCCCGCCTCCCTCCCCACCCCATCCCTCTGGGTCTTCCCGGTGCACCAGCCCTGAGCACTTGTCTCACGCATCCAACCTGGGCTGGTGATCTGTTTCATCCTTGATAATATACATGTTTAGATGCTGTTCTCTCAGAACATCCCACCCTCGCCTTCTCCCATAGAGTCCAAAAGTCTGTTCTATACATCTGTGTCTCTTTTTCTGTTTTCCATATAGAGTTATCATTACCATCTTTCTAAATTCCATATATATATATGTGTTAGTATACTGTATTGGTCTTTATCTTTCTGGCTTACTTCACTCTGTATAATGGGCTCCAGTTTCATCCATCTCATTATAACTGATTCAAATGAATTCTTTTTAATGGTTGAGTAATATTCCATGGTGTATATGTACCATAGCTTCCTTATCCATTTGTCTGCTGATGGGCATCTAGGTTGCTTCCATGTCCTGACTATTATAAACAGTGCTGCGATGAACATTGGGGTGCACGTGTCTCTTTCAGATCTGATTTCCTCGGTGTGTATGCCCAGAAGTGGGATTGCTGGGTCATATGGCAGTTCTAGTTCCAGTTTTTAAAAAAATCTCCACACTGTTTTCCATAGTGGCTGTACTAGTTTGCATTCCCACCAATAGTGTAAGAGGGTTCCCTTT
>NC_057419.1:140354032-140377432 GCF_019320065.1 Cervus canadensis | reverse complement strand
ATTCTGGGAGGTGGGTCATAGAGGATCCTGCTGTGATTTATGTCAGAGAGTGTTTTGCCTATGTTCTCCTCTAGGAGTTTTATAGTTTCTGGTCTTACATTTAGATCTTTAATCCATTTTGAGTTTATTTTTGTGTATGGTGTTAGAAAGTGTTCTAGTTTCATTCTTTTACAAGTGGTTGACCAGCTTTCCCAGCACCACTTGTTAAAGAGGTTGTCTTTTTTCCATTGTATAGCCTTGTCTCTTTTGTCTCTTTTGTCTCTAAGGTGTCCATAGGTATGTGGATTTATCTCTGGGCTTTCTATTCTGTTCTATTGATCTATATCTCTGTCTTTGTGCCAGTACCATACTGTCTTGTATATCCTTTGTATATCCTTTGTAGTAGAGCCTGAAGTCAGGCAGGTTGATTCCTCCAGTTCCATTAGTGTTTCTCAAGATTGCTTTGGCTATTCGAGGTTTTTTTTGTATTTCCATACAAATTGTGAAACTATTTGTTCTAGTTCTGTGAAGAATACCGTTGGTAGCTTGATAGGGATTGCAGTGAATCTATAGATTGCTTTGGGTAGTATAGTCATTTTGACAGTATTGATTCTTCCAATCCATGAACATGGTATATTTCTCCATCTGTTTGTGTCCTCTTTGATTTCTTTCATCAGTGTTTTATAGTTTTCTATGTATAGGTCTTTTGTTTCTTTAGGTAGATATACTCCTAAGTATTTTACTCTTTTTGTTGAAATGGTGAATGGTATTGTTTCCTTAATTTCTCTGTTTTCTCATTGTTAGTGTATAGGAATACAAGGGATTTCTGTGTGTTAATTTTTTATCCTGCAACTTTACTATATTCATTGATTAGCTCTAGTAATTCTCTGGTAGAGTTTTTAGGGTTTTCTATGTAGAAGATCATGTCATCTGCAAACAGTGAGAGTTTCACTTCTTCTTTTCCTATCTGGATTCCTTTTATTACCCTCTGTTTCTATGAATTTGGGTTTTTCTTTTTTTTCAGATTCCATATATAAATGAGATCATAGAATATCTGTGTTTCTCTGTGTGACTTCATTAAGCATAATGTCCTCCAAGTCCATTCATATTATCACAAATGGCAGGATATCCTTCTTTTCGTTGCTTAATAATATTCCACTTTGTGTGTATATGCACACATGCGTACACACACACACTACAGTTTCTTTACCATTCATCTGTCAATGGACACTTAAATTGTTTCCATGTCTTGGCTATTGTGAATATTGTTGCAGTGAATATGGAGGTAGAGCCATCTCTTCAAGAGAGTAATTTCATTTCGTTCAGATATATACACAGAAGTGGGATGGCTGGATTATATGGTTGTTCTAGTGTTATTTTTTGAGAAACCTCCACCCTGTTTTCCAAAGGGATTGTACTAATTTACATTTCTATCATCAGTGTACAAAGATTCCCTTTTCTCCACATCTTTGCCAGCATTTGTTATGGCTTTTTATAATAGACTTTCTAACAGATTTGAGATGATATCTTATTGTGGTTTTGACTTGCATTTCCCTGATGATTAGTGATGTTGAGCACATTTTCATGTATTGGTTGACCATTTGTATATATTCTTTGGAGAAATGTCTATTCAGATTCTTTTCCCATTTAAAAATCTTATTACATTTTCATGTATTGGTTGGCCATTTGTATATATTCTTTGGAGAAATGTCTATTCAGATTCTTTTCCCATTTAAAAATCTTATTATTTGTTTTATTGCTGTTAAGTTTGATCAGTTTTTTATATATTTTGGGTATTAACCCCTTATCAGATAGATGGTTTGCAAATATTTTTTCCCATTCTGTAGGTTGTCTTTTCATTTTGTTGATTATTTCCTTTGCTGGACAGTAGCTTTTATTTTGATGTAGTCCTACATGGTGAGTTTTGCTTTTGTTGAAAGCAAAAAGTGAAATAGCATAGTAGAAACTATTCATGAAGGCTGAAGGAAACATTCATTTTGGAGATTGTTTAGTCATGATGTAAAAAGTCTAATGAGGGGGTGTCCAAGATGCCAGAGTAGGAAGAACCTTAGCTCACGTCCTTCCATGAAATTTATCCTACTACAGAGCTTACATTGAAAAGAAAGACCTGCAGAAGGCAGAAAATTTCTACAATGAAATTTACAAAGAAAGAACCACAAAGAGTTGGGTAGGAGGGCCAGATATATGGTATAGTTAAGACCAGTAACTCCCTGAGCAGGAAACGCACAAAGGGGAGACAATTGCAGAGGTTCTCCCAAAGGAGGAAGGTGTCCAAGCTTTACAACAGACTCCCCAGCCTGGGGGTTCTGTGCCAGGAAGACAAGCTTATAGAACATTTGGCTTTGAAGACCAGAGGGCTTAAATTCAGGAGAGCCAGAGGCCTGGAGAAAATAGAGACTCCTCTCTTAAAGGGTGCACACAAAAGCTCACATTTTTCAGGACCCAAGGAAGAAGCAATAATTTGGGATGAACCTGGGTCAGACCTACCTATTGACCTTGGGAAAGCCTCCTAGGGAAGGAGGAGGCAACTGGAGCTCACCCAGGGGACACAGACACTGGCAGCAGCCATTTTTGGGGGCTTGTTCTACCGCAAAGACACAGATGCTGGCAAATATCATTTTGGAATCTGTCTAGCTTATTCACACTGGGACCTACCAGCCTGTTGGCACCAGTACTCAGACAACTCAGGACAAGCAGCTGGCCAGGTGGTGACACAGCCTTACCCACCAGCAGGCGGGCTGCCTTAAGACCCTTGAACCTCCAGCCATCCCAGGACTAGGTCCCCTACACCAGGCAGCCTTGGAACCTCCCCCACACCTTCGGGGCCCTGCAGCCAGCCTTTGATACCCTGCCCTGCCTAGCAGTACTTTTGATTTTACCCCCTTTTACCCCCTTGACTTTTACCCCCTTTTCTTCCAATCCATGAACTTCTGCCTGGAGCATTCCATGGAGGGAGGAGCCTTGCAGGCTATAGTCCATGGGGTGGCAACAAGATGACTGAGAACACACACACCCCTGTATACCAGCAGGCCAGCAACAACCCCTGAAAAGCCACAGTTCTTGAACCAGAGACCACAGCATTCTATACATCGAAAATCCTAAAGACACCGCCCTAAAAACTACCTGACATCATTAACAAATTAGGATTCAAAATTAGTGGGCAGCAATTTGTTGTGTTTCTATATACTAACAATGAACTGTGAGAAAGAGAAGTTTACCAGTGCAGGAAAATGAATAAAATATCTAACAGTAAATGTAACCAGGGGGTAAAATACTTGTATTTGGAAAACTGGAGTAATAGGCAAGTTTGGCCCTGGAGTACAAAAGGAAGCAAGGCAAAGGCTAACAAAGTTTTGCCAAGAAAATGTGCTGGTCAAAGCAAACACCCTCTTCCAACAATGCAAGAGACGACTCTACACGTGGACATTGCCAGGTGGTCAATACTGCAATCAGATTGATTATATTCTTTGCAGCCGAATATAGAGAAGCTCTATACAGTGAGCAGAACCAAGACCAGGACCTGACTGTGTCTCAGATCATGAAGTCCTTATTGCAATATTCAGACTTAAATTGAAGAAAGTGGGGGAAAACCACTAGACCATTCAGATATGACCTACATCAAATCCGTTTCGATTATACAGTGGAAGTGACAAATAGATTCAAGAGATCAGATCTGATAGACAGAGTGCCTGAAGAACTATGGATGAAGACTTGTAACAATGTATAGGAAGCTGTGATCAAAACCATCCCCATGGATAAGAAACGCAAAAAGGCAAAATGGTTGTCTGGCGAGGCCTTAAAAGTAGCTGAGAACAGAAGAGAAGTATCAGGCTAAGGAGAAAAGGAAAAATATATTCATCTGAATGCAGAGTTGCAAAGAATAACAAGGAGCGATAAGAAAGCCATGCTAAGTGATCAATGCAAAGAAAGAGAGGAAAACAATAGAATGGGAAAGATTAGAGATCTCTTCAAGAGAATCAGAGATACCAAGGGAATATTTCATGCAAAGATGGGCACAACAAAAGACAGAAATGGTATGGACCTACAGAAGCAGAATGTATTAAGAAGAGGTGGCAAGAATACACAGAGCTATATAAAAGAGGTCTTAATGACCCAGATAACTGTTAGGGGAAGCACACTGATTGAAACCGCCCACCCTGGCCAGGCACCATAGTAACCATTTGCATGAGTTGTTTTATGACAGGATATCCTGATAAGGAATACGGAACTAATAAGCCACCACCAGCCGGAAGAGTTCGGGAAAGTTCGAGAGGAGACCCTGCCTGTCCGTCCACTTCCCAGAATCCCTCTCGCTAGCATCCATCTTGGCTGAGCGATGCGTGTGCCACCAGGAAAGACTCTGAATTAGAATGATTGGCCAAAGCCACCCGGAAACTAATCCCATCACCATAAAACCTGAGACTGCAAGCCACATGGCAGAGCAGTTCTCCTGGGCCCCCTTACCCTCCTGCTCTCCACCCGGGTGCCCTTTCTCAATAAAATCTCTTGCTTTGTCAGCACATGTGTCTCCTTGGACAATTCATTTCCGAGTGTTAGACAAGAGCCCAGTTTCGGGCCCTGGAAGGGGTCCCCCTTCCTGCAACATAACCACGATGGTGTGGTCACTCACCTAGAGCCAGAATCCTGGAATGTGAAGTCAAGTGGGCCTTAGGAAGCAGCAGTACGAACAATGCTAGTGGAAGTGATGGAATTCCAGCTGAGCTATTTCAAATCCCAAAAGATGTTGCTGTGAAAGTGCTGCACTCATTATGCCAGCCAATTTGGAAAACTCAGCAGTGGCCACAGGAATGGAAAAGGTCAGTTTTCATTCGAATCCCAAAGAAAGGGAGTGTTAAAGATCATTCAAACTTTAGCACAGTTGCACTCATCTCACACACTAGCAAAGTAATGCTGAAAGCATTGCAGGAAGGGCGACCCCTTCCAGGGCCCAAAAGTGGGCTCTTGTCTAACACTCAAGTGAATTGTTTGAGGAAACAAATGTGCTGACAAAGCAAACGATTTTATTGGGAAAGGCGCCTGGGTGGAGAGCAGTAGGTACGGGAATTCAGGAGAATTGCTCTGCCACAGTCTTCTGTTTTCTGGTGATGGGATTAGCTTCTGGGTTGTTTTTAGCCAGTCATTCTGACTCTCAACTGCAAATTGCACTTACCGAGAGCATTGCCAGTGACTGAACAACAAAGGCATTTGCCATCTGCCTTTATGGAGATTTTAGACCATGCTGCTATAGCTATGGACCTTCAACAACCCCTGAGGGAGTTCAGGGTGGAGTGAGGCACTCTATGCTCCAGGGAATCTGGTGGGACAGGTTTTTAGATAGTTGGATGTTTTTAGGAACAAATTTTATGCTCTCAGCCCTTGCATCTCCTCATATCTAGAGAAGCACTAAATTCCTTCATGGTGACATCAGACCCTCATGACTAACAAAAAACCTTTTGTAAATTGAGTGTTTCATGGCATTGAACTCCTTCTTCACCAAAACCTTATATGTTGCCTTTCCCCCACTGCCACTTTGCAGCAGTCTTCTCAGAGCTATCTGAGATGCTGCCTCCCAGGCTGCAGTCTGCATTTTGCCTCAAATAAAACTTAACTCGCAACTCTCAAGTTTTACAGCCTTTTTCTTAGCAGACAGTTATGGTGACCATGAAGGGACCCAGGGTGAACTTCCTTTCTTCGACTGGACTCCACGAAGAACTGGAGGTTTGGTACCAGCAGTGGCCCCTTGTGCCCATCCGCATCCTCGGGGAGTACAGATGAATTTGGGTAAATCTCTCCTGATTCTTGGATCTCCCATATTAGTTGAGATTCTGAGTTTTATTTGGCGGTGGAGCAGGTTACCTGACCCCTCCTAGTAGGAACAACTGGCCGGGGGGCGGGGCGCGGCGTGGGTGAAACATCCAAGGACTACCCACTTATGGTCTAGACAGTGAGTGGGGCTCGGTAGAAAGATACTGAGGAATTCCCACCCAGTCAAAAGGTACTGGGTGGGGGGCCGGCAGAAAGATGCCAGGAGAATTGCCCACCCAGTGGAAAGGTACTGAATAGGGGGGTCTTGATTGGAAAAAATCGAGGAATACCCAGGTCTTGGCTGAAAGATGCTGAGGTTGCTCCATTGTAGGGACTGAATTGTCTTGGCTGAGTGGTTAATTAAGAGGTTGATCTGACACTTTCTCTAAATTTGACTGCCTTTATAGAATTTGTCAGGATAAAAGTGAGGAAAATACATGAGAGCTTTGCTCTGAAGAAAAGGGACAAGACTCCTCCTGGTCGGTTTTGGTTTTCTCAGGTGACTGAGAAATTTATGAGAGTGTTGGAGGCCTAGTCCTCATACCATGCAGTGGTTCCATAGGGAAACCCACTCATTAATTAAAATCCTTGCTTATCTGGGGGTCGTACATGAGAAATGGCCATTCAGCGACCTGAGCAGCCATGGTGGTCTTAGATTGCTGGAGGCAGAATCCGAGACACATAAGACAAGCTGAAACGACTCTGGGGTGACTCCTGGAGAAGTTAAGCAGCACACAAGCAGCACATGGGCCCACTACACAAGTTCACTAGTGAGTATTATCCCTGACAAATTCAACTTAAAATGGGAAACAGAATCTCTCAAAAACAGAAACAAAGGGGTGTCAGAAAGACCAGCCTCTGATTAACACTCTAGCCAGATTCATGTACATACATACAGAGCTCATACTTGCAAGTACCTAGTTAATTGGAGAAATTATACTGAAGGAGATCTCAACCTAAAATGGCCAAATTGGGGTTCTTTTGATATTCCAAAATTGATATATTTTTTTGCGTGCACAATTTGAAAAGGCCAGTGTGCTTACTTTGACTGGTATCTAGAGGCTTCTAAAATAGGAAATGATAGAGTAACTTCTTCACAGAAAATCAACAAGACATTGCTTGAAACTATATCAAAACTAAAAAAGGCTGCTAGCACTGACTTCGCCAAGTCTCAGGTCTAGTCGAACTGGGAAGTCACCTTTGACATTTATGCCATTTGGTTTTTTATTTCTGGGCATCACTTTACCACCTTTTGGGGGCACTCTTGCCACTTGGCTTTTGATTTCTGGGCATCTCTTTGCCTTTTGTTTCATTTGGAGTGTAACTCCTGGCTGCTGAAGTTCTGCTTCCGTTTGGTTTTGTTGTTTTGGTTTGAGTGCACAGACATCTGGTATAAACTGCTTGAGCTAATGTGGGAATTGCTCACTGTAAGGTTCCACACTCCACCTGGGAACCCCTTGGGAAAATAAATTTTTTAATGGTCAATCTATAGCTATGATCCAGTGACAAAAAAGATGGACTGAAATATTAGATATCTATTGACATAGGATAGGAAAATGGACTGAAGTTCCCTTATGTCCAGGACTTCCTCCTGTAATCAACAGCTTGGGGCTGATCAAACTAAGACCCCTACTTCCCCAGAGGGACAATCTCTGCTGGGACCAGTCTGTCCTTGTTAGCAGGGCCAAGTTGAGCACTACCTGGTCTAAATTTTGGCTATAAAACTATGGTGGCACACACAAAAAATATGATTTTTGACAATGTGGTCACAATATTCTTTAGACTCCAGAGGAAGCTTGAAGGAAAAATTCTCTCTTTAAGGATTCTTGCCCTGAGGAAATAACTCCTCCTATACCTTTAGACCAGAGCTCTCTGGATCACTTATCTAGACCATATCTAACTCCTGAAAACAAAAGGAAAAAAAAAGGGAGCAAAACCTTTTAAAATCTTATTCCAACCATTTTTATTCATAACTAAGTTTGGAAAACAAAGCTATTGTGTCTTTTGTGTCTATTTGGATATATGTATGTCTCAGTGTGTGTCTTTTTTTTTTTTTAAATAATATTGCTGATTGCTGAGATCAGTTCGTAAATGAGCTCTAACCTAATAGCCCTTAAAAAAAAGTAATAAAAAAAGTAAGTGCTTACAAATCAAATAATTCTAAATACAAGAGAAATTAACCTAACTGAATTTCAGGTTCATGTGAACTGGGAAATATTCAGTAATAAATACCTGATATTAATGTTTATTTGTTGATCTACATAATGTAGACATGTCTAAGAGTAATTAACATTAAGCAGAATATTTTCATTGTACCTAGGTTTAATATAAGTTAAATATTATTATGTCTGTTACAAGTTTGTCAGCAAAGAAATTACCTTGCTAGGTGAAGAAACTTCTATAAAATGTAAATGAGGTATGAGCCTTTAGACAAACTCCATTAAGAATAGTTATGCTTTAGGAATGTCTGTCTGAAATAGTCTATCCAGATTGGGGTAACTGGAACTTCTAAGGGTTGTGCTAAACTAAGTGTTGGAAGCCTAAGTCATTTCCAAATAAAATAAGGTTTTGAAACATTTATTACTAAACACTAATTTCCTCTTACAGAGAAACTAAAGAGATTTGGGATTGAAATGAAACAATGTTTGGTGCCAACCTAAAATGAAGGTTTTAGAAATTATCACTGGTATTTATGCTCGCCAATCTATAAAATGCTAATATAAAAGTCAATTCTTGGTTGCTTAAAGGAAGTAGGAAGTGTGTTTTCAGTAAAGAAGTTATGAGGTATGGAATTAAATTTTGAGAAGGGAAAAGGAAGCAAGCATGACTTACAGGTGGTTTTTAGGGTGGAAGAACACAGTAATGGGTACAGAAAGTGATAAGGTTTGTGAAAAGTGAACCATGAGGAAAGAGTTTTGTACATGGTTAGGACTAAGTTTAAAATAAAGTTAATTAAGTTTACCTTTTAAGTAAAGTAAGCTGGTGCAAAAACTTGAATTTAGCTTTTCTCTCTGTTAAGAGGATACCTTGTCTTCAAACATTGAACTGCCTTTGATAATTACTTCACAGCAAATAGATGGGGAAACGGTGGAAACTGGCTGACTTTATTTTTCTGGGCTCCAAAATCACTGCAGATGGTCACTGCAGCCATGAAATTAAAAGACGCTTAATCCTTGGAAGGGAAGTTATGACCAACCTAGATAGCATATTAAAAAGCAGAGACATTACTTTGCCAACAAATGTCCCTCTAGTCAAGGCTATGGTTTTTCCAGTGGTCATGTATGAATGTGAGAGTTGGACTATAAAGAAAGCTGAGCGCAGAATTGATGCTTTTGAACTGTGGTGCTGGAGAAGACTCTTGAGAGTCCCTTGGACTGCAAGGAGATCCAACCAGTCCATCCTAAAGGAGATCAGTGCTGGGTGTTCATTGGAAGGACTGATGCTGAAGCTGAAACTCCAATACTTTGGCCACCTGATGCGAAGAGTTGACTCATTGGAAAAGGCCTTGATGCTGGGAAAGATTGAGGACAGGAGGAGAAGGGGACGACAGAGGATGAGACGGTTGGATGGCATCACCGACTTGATGGACATGGGTTTGGGTGGACTCCAGGGGTTGGTGATGGACAGGGAGGCCTGGTGTGCTGCAGTTCATGGGGTCTCAAAGAGTCGGACACGACTGAGCAACCGAACTGAACTGAACTGCTACTAGATTGAAATTTCTTTATCTTTTAAATGATCTGTTCTGAAACCCCTTATTGTTACTTTGGCTAAGTTAATAGTATTGTTTCACACTGACCTATAATCCCATCTGACTGAGTGTTCTAAAACTTTTTGATATTTATTCACAAAACTTCCTAAATCATTCTAATGAAGAAGATTTCTAGCTAACTTTGGGATGCTCCAGAGGGCCCCTGAAACATCCCAAAGAGAGCTGTTATACTAATTAGGTTCATTTTGTATACAGAATTACATGGGGGTATTTTCAAGTGAGCAATAAGTCTCGGGTTATATTGTATGGTAAATGTTACTAATATAGATATCCTAGAAACTGTATAAAGTTCCTAAAGTTCTGATATGTTTGGGTAAAATGTTACCAGGCATAATTCTAGTTACTATCTCAAAATATTGTCATAGCACTAACCAAGTTTTGCCTCTTCAAGAAGATTTATAGAAAGGACTTTCAGATAAATACCAGTTTCTGAACTGTGGAAAAATTCTAATTGAAAACCTGATGACTTCACAAAGTTTAACAAAAGGACTGAGTGAACTGGTGAATATGCTTATAACTTTTGTTGTTTCTCTCTGAAAAATTACTGATTTGAATCTGTGTTTTCCAGGGGTAAAAAAACCTTCCCCTCAAATGAATTATGACAGTAATTTGGTAAAATTATATTTTACAAAAATATTGAAACATTTAATATTTTCTCTCTATCTGAATCCTCCAGAGCTTGAAAACTCTTAGTTTCCAGTAAATTTATCAGATAAGTTAGGAAGATTATCTCAACAACAAGTACAGAAATCTCAAGGAATTTTGGAGACCTTGAGAAGGGAGGAGTTTACTTAGATCTGTTAGGCAAAATCTGTGATAAGCCTTTGGCATGACTTTCCTAGCCCTGAAAGGTCTTATTTTAAAAGTTCATTCTGAGACTCTATAAAAGTCTCAGCAAAGCAAAAAAGTCTATGATCAATTATGGTTATATAAGTCATCAGGCCAAGTTTATTGAGATCAGACCTATATTATTAATAGGTATCAATTTGGTTATATTTGGTAAAAATGATGGTGATTTTAGGTAGAGATGTTTCAATGAATGTTAAATCCCAGTTTGTTGATGGAGGTCTGTATCTACTAAGACTCATTTCCTTGATGGTTCTTTGCTGTTAGGATATATTAATGTAAAATTGAATTATTAAAGGACACTCTAGGGTTGTTTCTGAAGCTTATCTCAGTAATCTGTCTTTAAATGAAGATCAAGTGCCTCACACATGACCTTCAATCAAGAATGAAGAAATAATTTAAGGAACTGTCTCCAACCTGGATGGAAGGACCTTTCTATCAGGAACTCTTAACTAGCTCATGTCCAGTGAAATTGAAGGGAAATTGACTCTTGGGTTAACTCCCACTTCCAAAAGGCCCCTAAGATGGACTGGTCTATATGGCCTGCTGACCTCAAACTCACCTTAAAATAACACTGAAACAGAGGAAACTACACTACACTAGGACAAGAAGAAGATGACATCAGAAGTAGACAGCTTGCTCAAGATGCTGATCTGACTTTTATGATCATTTATAATGTTTTCTTGATTCCTTGGACCTATGCCTATCAATCAAATTTTTCTGTCATGGACATGATTCTATGCTAATTTAAAATGCAATCCAATTGTTAGGTTGTGGCCAATTACCTGTGTCTAGTACTTCTGGGTTACCTTGGTGGATTTCTGTTCTCTAGGGACACTCACTAGGAAATTTATTTTAGATGAGTGTTCAGTCCTGTTTTATCTTCATGATATTACTAGATGGGATTCTCTCACCTGGCCAGTTAATAATACCTGCTCTGATCCTGACCATAGATTTAACATTTCTCTTAGGGTCATTTAAACTCAAATGGAGTGATGAGCTAAGTCTCAATAAAAAAAAATTAACCTCTCATCTATGAAAAGGAAAAAAAATCCCACAATTATGGGGTAGATCTACATGGTTAACAGCAGGCTATGGTCATTTAAGTTTAAAAGCTCCTCTATGTTGGGAAGGGTTAAATCATACTAAAAATGACCAACCTGGTAATTATGAAACAAGTCTGGGTGCTTTATGATCTATGTCTATTATTACCCTTAGAGAGAGTGATTGGTATGGAACTCAGTGGATTTGTGGCACTAATTTATGGCCTTCACATTTACAGGGATGGATACGAAGGTGTAGCCTGGGATTCCCATGGTCATACATGTTAACAAATTAGAGGTAACGCTAACCAATCTGCCACTGGTATGATCTCAATGGGTCAAAAATCTGTATTCTACTGGTACGACCATTTAGCAGCTTGTGTGTGTGTGTGTGTGTGTGTGTGCCTTCAATGGGGTTGGAGGATGTAATTCACCATATCTAAGCCTTAACAACTTTCATAAACTTTAAATGATAGTAATTGGGTTATTAGCCTATTGAATTCTGAGATCTCTATGATGAGAAAGGCAGTGCTACACAACTGCAAGGCCCTTGACATCTTACAGCATCTCAGGGAGATATCTGTGCTATAATTCAAACTTAATGCTTTATTTTTGTACCTGATAAATCCTTTAATGTAACACATTTGAACTACATGAAAAATCAGATTTCTGCTTTAAGTGACTCATTCTCTAGTCTTGACAATCGTTAAAATAAAACTGCTGTGGGAGGCTCATGACTAAAATATTTACTTTTAATTCCACTAATGTTATTAACTATGTCATTTGTATTTTTCTTATTTCACAAGATTATTATTTCTTGTATTACCAAGTATATGACTGAGCCTCCAACGGAAATGATGACTAGACTTGAAGCACTTGATCAAATGTATAGCTCGATATATGATCAATGATTGTAATAGTGTAACTCTAGATATGAAAAGATTCAACAAGACAGAATATTTTCCTGGACCAAAACTAGAAGACAGGTGTCCAGAGATCTTTGACTGTTAAGACCTAGTCCATTAATAGCACATTGAGTGTCTTATCAACAAAAACCTTCTTCAGAACTGGGAACGAGCTTTCCCAGCAACACAGGACAAAAAGGTCATGAAATGCCCCCCAAGTATGGTCAGATTTATGACCACAAGGGGGCCATGTCAACTACAAATTGGCACTTACCAAAAGCATTGCCAAGGACTGAACAACAAAGGGTTTTGCCATCTGCCTCTGTAGCTGTTGATCTTCAACAATCCCTGAGGGCGTTCAGGGTGGAGTGAGGCACTCTGTGCTTCAGGGAATCTGATGGGACAGGTCTTCAGATAGTTGGATGTTTTCAGGAACAGATTTTATGCTCTCAATCCTTGCATCTCCTCATAGCTAGAGAAGCACTAAATCCCTTCATGGTGACATCAGACCCTCATGACTGACAAAATACCTTTTGTAAATTGAGTGCTTCATGGTACTAAATTCCACCAAAACCTTATATATTGACTTTCCCTTACTGCCACTTTGACGCAGTCCCTCAGAGTTATTTGAGATGCTGTCTCCTGGGCTGCAGTTCTCATTTTGTCCCAAATTAAACTTAACTTGCAACTCTCAAGTTGTACAACTTATTTTTGGTCAACATGATTCAGAGTCCTTCCTGGTGGTACACCGTTTGTTCAGCCAAGATGGATGCCAGAAAGGAAGATTCTGGAAGGTGGTCACAGACATGATATCACCTTTTGACCTTTCCTGAACTCTCCCGGTTAGTGGTGGCTTCTTAGTTCGCTGTTCCTTACCAGGATTTCCTGTCCTAAAGCAACTCATGCAAATGGTTACTATGGTGCCTGCTCAGGGTGGGCGGTTTCAGTCAGTGTGCTTCCCCTAACAACTCCCCCCTGAGAGACTTCACATTCAAGATACTTCTTGGGAATAGGGGCAGAAGTGTCTTCTGTAACTTCTTCCTGCTGTGGATGGGCGTAGGCCTGCCTAGCAGAGTTGAAGTCTCTCTCTATTTGATCTTAATCAAGGTATTCTGTGCCTGAAACCAGCATTCACCCTTGTAGGAACAGCAATTTAGCTTGAAACTGTTGGCCCCTCTCAGAGATGAAATAAACAGGGGCCAAGCAGGAGGCCTAAAAGGATGGTCATCACTGGGCCCCAGAAGCAGAAGGCAACGTTTGGGGTTAGGGCTGCAGGGTGTGTGACTTTGTTCTGATTGGTTGGTGCTGAGGCAACAGAAAATCTTGTGCTCAGGATCTTGTGCTCAGCCTGAAGATACCATCCTCCACCTGGGTGAGGGCCCCAGTTCTGCAGAAGAACTCAAAGATATTGTTATGCATATTTCTTGAGTAGGAACCAGGACCCTACCTCAAGGCTGAATTACCATTTGATTGTTCCTCCTCTGTTTCTGTATCCTCTCCCTTCCCTGATCAGCAACTGTTTGAATCTATCCTTTGGAACTCAGGGAAGGTCAAGGAGGCTGAATGAAGCCTATGTCTTACAGATAAGAAGTGGAAAACACAGAGCAGGCCTGTATTCCAGAGTCCCATGGATCCTGCACAGTTTTAACTCAGGGACCTGGGCAACTATGACTGTGATAAGTTTCTGTCAAAATGGGGTATAGGACTGCCTCAGCTTGGAGAATAGACACTGAATTGGAAGTGTTCCTGAGTTCCAAGTCCTATATCTGAGTCTTCTGTGACTAAAATCTCAATCCCTTGGTCTGCCATTTTGGTGTAACAGAAGTAGTTGAAGGAGTGACAGTTGGGATTTTAATAGACAAAATAAATCTCATTTCTTTTCAGAAGAATAGGCCTGAAACCCAGTCAGGACCTGACACTTTGGGGAGACTTGGAGCCAGGTAGCCAGGTAGCCTTATAAAATGTAAGCCTTATAAAATGTAAGGTTGCAGTTACTAGCTGCCAGCAGACATTGTTTTTAGAATATCTAGTGGCATCTAAGCCTGACATGACTCAGAAAACTCAAGGGTTTAGCAATACAAGGTCTAGTCTGAGATTACACCCATAGTATTACCCAGTTATTTTCCTGGATGTCTGGGCATAGCTACTCTATTTTCCGAGATCAGACGAGATTGGGCGCATTCAGGGTGGTATGGCTGTAGACATAGCTACTCTATTTTGATTTACTTTCTTTCTTCTTTTAAGCATTTGAAAATTATTTATTTATTTATGGCTGAGCTGCATCTTTGTTGCTGTGTGTAGAATCTTTTTAGTTGCGGCTGTGGGTGGGAGAGCTACTGTCTAGTTGTGGTATGTGGGCTTCTCTGTGGAATTACTTCTCTTGTTGTGGAGCATAGGCTATAGGGCCCGTGGGCTTCAGTAGTTGTGGTGTACAGGATTAGTTGTCCCAGGCATGTGGGTTCTTCAGAGACCAAGAATGGAACTGATGTCCTCTCCATTGGCAGGCAGATTTTGTTTTTCATTTATTTTTATTAGTTGGAGGCTGATTACTTTACAATATTGCAGTGGTTTTTGCCATACATTGACACGAATCAGCCATGGATTTACATGTATTCCCCATCCTAATACCCCCTCCCGCCTCCCTCCCCACCCCATCCCTCTGGGTCTTCCCAGTGTACCAGCCCTGAGCACTTGTCTCATGCATCCAACCTGGGCTGGTGATCTGTTTCACCCTTGATACATTGAAATACTTGTTTCATCGCTATTCTCTCAGAACTTCCCACTCTCGCCTTCTCCCATAGAGTCCCAAAGTCTGTTCTATACATCTGTGTCTCTTTTTCTGTTTTGCATATAGGGTTATTGTTACCATCTTTTTAAATTCCATATATATGTGTTAGTATACTGTATTGGTCTTTATCTTTCTGGCTTACTTCACTCTGTATAATGGGCTCCAGTTTCATTCATCTCATTAGAACTGATTCAAATGAATTCTTTTTAATGGCTGAGTAATATTCCATTGTGTATATGTACCATAGCTTCCTTATCCATTCGTCTGCTGATGGGCATCTAGGTTGCTTCCATGTCCTGGCAATTATAAATAGTGCTGGAAGAACATTGGGGTGCACGTGTCTCTTTCAGATCTGATTTCCTCGGTGTGTATGCCCGGAAGTGGGATTGCTGGGTCATATTTTTACTTTCAATTGTAAAATTCTTAATAGCTAAAGCAGATGTGACCATTGATGATGTCAGTATTTCTCTAGGTACGAGATGATGCAAGAATTGGGACTCATAAAATCTTCTCCTGAAAAGATCTAACTATCTGAAGGCCTATTCTGCCAGTTTTTCCCAGAGCACAGAGGGCCTCATTCCTGATTTTCACTCTGAACTTCTTTCACGGGTGTTGAAGGTCAGCAGCTGCAGTGGTCATGATTTAATCTTTGCAGAGGTAGATGGCAAGTGTCAGTTTTCAGTTGGCAGAGCCCCTTCTTGGTCATAAACTTGACCATGATTTAGAGTGGGGCATTTCATGACCATTTCATCCCACGTTGCTGAGAATGTCCATTGTTGACATTGTTGACAGGCCACTCAATGTGCTGTTACTGGGCTAGGCCATAAAACAGCATCCAAAATTCTCTGAACCACCTGTCTTATTAGCCTCTTGGTCCAGGAATACACTCCCTCTTGTTGCTTCTTCCCATATCTAGAGTTACATAATCTAGAGTTACCATCATCAATCTCATATGGAACGATATCATTTTATCAGAGGCCTCAGTCACACACACCACATTTGGCAGTATAAGAAACAGCAATTTTGTAAAAAGGCAAAATACAAATAACATAGCCAGCAGTATTAGTAAAGTCATAAGTAAGACTTAAACTAAGAACTTCCATAAGATGAAGCCCAGTATATTGCAGGTCATCTGACTTAGTCTGTACTGTACAAATCTTTATCTTTCAGGGAAATTATATATTGGCACTGTCTATAAGGCACATAGCCTGGTTTCCTAGTGTTACTAGACTGATTATCCTTAGTATGATTTAATTGTTTCCAACATAGAGGAGACTTTAAACCTAAATTACCATAGCCTGGTGTTATCTATATGTATCCATTCCATAATTGTGGGAGATTTTTTTCCTATGCTGAAACTTTGCTTGTTTCTCAGATTGAGCTTGAGTAATAGAAGAAAACTCAAATTTATGACCAGAGTCAGAGCAGGCATTATTACTTGGCCAGGTGAGGAGATCCCATCTAATAATATCAATAGTGACTTGGATAGGACTATAACTTTTTTTTTTTGAAGTAACTTTTCTCAGGGCCAACCAGTCTGAGTGTTGCAGTAGAGAAAATCACAGAACTAGACACAGGCAATTGGCCACAAACCCAGCAGTTGGATTGATTTCTAAAACTAGCATAGGATCAGGCCTATGATAGAAAAGCATTTCATTTATATGCAAAGGTCTAAGAAGTCAAGAAAGCATTATAAATGCTCATAGAAATCAGGTCCAGCATCTTGGGCAAGCTGTCTACCTCTGATGTCATCTTCTCATCTTGGTGTAGTGCAGTTTTTCCTGTCTGAGCATCATTTTAAGGTGAGATGAGGTCAGCTGTCCTCTCTATAGATCAGTCCAGTGTACGGGCCTTTGGAAGTGGCAATTAATCTAAGAGTCAGTTTCCCTTCAATTTCACTGTGCATGAGCCAGTTAGGAGTACCTGAGAAAAAGGTCCTTCCATCCAGGTTGGAGATAGTCCCTTAAATTATGTCATTTTCCAGTCCTGGTTGCAGCTAATGAGGCATCTGATCTTTATACAAAGATAGATGACTGAGATAAGCTTCAGAAACAAACTTAGGGTGTTCTTTAAGAGTTCAATTCAATTTTACATTAATATCGCATACCAGCAAAGAACTATCCAGGAAATGAGTCTTACTAGATTCGGACCTCCATTAACAAACTGGGATTTCACATTCATTGAAACCTCTTTATTTCCCTAAAATCACCGTCATTTTTACCAAATATAACAAAATTGAGACTTGTTTGTGATATAGGTCTGGTTTCAAAAACTTGGCCTGATGATTTATTTAACCAGAATTGATCATAGACCTTTTTGCTTTGCTGAAACTTTTACAGAGTCTCAGACTGAACTTTTAAAATAAAATCTTCCAGGGCTAGGAAAGTCAGGCCAAAGGCTTATTACAGATTTTGCCTAACAGAGTGAATTTCTCCCTTTTCAAGGTCTAAAAAATTCCTTGAGATTTCTGTACCTGTTAGTGAGAAAACCTTCCTAACTCATCTGAAAAAGTTACTGGAAACCTAAGAGTTTCCGATCTCTGGAGGAATCAGATAGAGAGAAAATATAATTGTTTTCTTTACATATAATTTTACCAATTTACTGTCATAATTAGTTTGAGAGGAAGGTTTTCCCTACTCCCAGAATTCAAACCTGTAATTTTTCAGATAGAAACTATAAAAGTTATAAGCATATTCGCTTGTTCATTTAGTCATTTTTTTTTACTTTTGTAAAGTCATCAGGTTTCCCATTAGAATACCAGGACATACCAGAATGTTAGGAACTCCATATAATTTCTAGGATATCTATATTAGTAATATTTACTATACTTTATAATGTGAGTGGATTTATTGCTCATTTGATAATATTCCCATGTAATTTAACCAACGAAATGAACACAATTTAGAACATTCAGTCAGATTTAGTCAGTGCTGATGGGTGTATCATTTAGCTTGCTGATATGTCACAATGGGCATATGTAGATACCAAGGCTGAAGGTGTAGTGAAAGTCAACTCCACCATCTTGGACCTCGTTGACTTGAACCAGTTTTCCTATGTCTACATCAATCCTAACAGAATCCATTTATCCAACTAATTGTAATCCAATTTTAGAAAATCCTGATCATGCATAACTCTTTTCAGTAATGTTTTCATAACTTTATTTTTACTGAAAACACATCCTAGTTTCCCTATTTTCCACAATGAGGTAAGGTAAATGTTTTGTTGACAAATTTGTAACAGAATACAGTCTTATTTGACCTCCAGTAAACCTAGGTACAACAGAAGTTCTTTTATCCTTCTGTATACAGAATATATATAGTCTGTGTACAATAAGTATGCAATTATACTTATTGATGGTTCTAAAGACATGTCTCTGTTACCAGGTATTAATTTAATACTGAATATTTCCCAGTTCACATTAACCTGGAATTCATTGTTTAATTTAGAATTATTTGATTTGTAAGTGCTTACTTTTCTTTTCCCTGGAGAAGGGAATGACTATCCACTCCTACCCACCCAAACCTTTTTCCATAGAAAAAGGTATGAAAAAGGCCTGGAGAATTCCATGGAGTGTATAGTCCACGGGGTCAAAAAGAGTAGGACACAACTGAGCAAATCTCACTTCACTTTTCTTTAAGCCAATTAAATAGAGCTCATTTACAAAGTAATCTCAAAAATATTATCCAGAGACAAAGACATACCAAGACATACACATATTCAGACAGACACAAGGCAAGCTCTAGCTTCATTTTCTAAACCTAGTCATGAATTAGATATTACCATATAAGATTCACTAGTTTATAATTAAAAGTTGGAATGAATAAAAAATTTAAAGCCTTCTTCCCATTTTTCCTTAGTCTTAGGAGTTAGAGATGGTCTAGATAAGTGTTCCTGAGAGCCCTGGTCTCAAGGCACAGGGAAAGAAAGTCAAGTTCTAAGAAAATGGCGGTTTACAATTCTAAACCAATTATAGTCACACAAGGCAAAATGTCCATCATAAATCACAACACAGAACACAGAATATAAAACACACACATAGACCTGACAGTCCTCGTAAGCTAGTCCCTTAAATACAAGATTACTGTCTCTCAGAAAACCTCCTATAAACACAGAACTTCAGATCCAAGTATTAACAGAGTAAATGAAAATATCTCAGATCTTCAAAGATTTCAAAGGGAGGAAATGAAGCCAGGTTGAAAGTAGAGGGGTGAGGAGGTGAGAGAGGAGGGCAAAAGGGGTGGACCTACAGACATCTCTTGCCACCTGCAGACACCCAGGCATTACGGGACTTTATCCTGGGCCTCCAGAGAAGGGAGGACTGGAACTCGGCCTGACCAGAAACCAGACTGAAACAGAACCAGAATTTGAGTTCTCTTCCAAGAGCACATGGTCAGTCTTGAAGGGTTGAGGCCATTCGACCAGATTACTGTGTCTAGGACCAGGGACTAGAAAAAAGGGTAAGATAGGTTAGGAAGGTATAAGGAAAGGAAAGAGAGAAAGAAGAGGAGTGAGGTCTATAAAGCCACTGTTCTTTACCTGGTCAGGGCATTCTGGCCAATTGTCCACGTCAGGAGGTGACCAGGGACAAAAGGGTCCCAGTTGTGGCCGCTGGGTCTGCTCCATCAGTGGGCAAGCTGGTCCCCGAGTACCCCAAGTGGTCAGGATGTCAGTCACAGTGAAAAAGAGTCCCCGCCAGAGTCGCCATTTGTTGCAGGAAGGAAGACCCCTTCCAGGGCCTGAAAGTGGGCTCTTGTCTAACACTCAGAAATTGTCCGAGGAAACACATGTGCTGACAAAGCAAGAGATTTTATTGGGAAAGGGCGCCGGGGCAGAGAGCAGTAGGGTAAGGGAACCCAGGAAAATTGCTCTGCCATGTGGCTCACATTTTAGGGCTTTCTGGTGATGGGATTAGCTTCTGGGTTGTCTTTAGCCAATCATTCTGACTCAGAGTCCTTCCTGGTGGTGCATCCCTAGTTCAGCCATGATAGATGCCATCAAGGAGGATTTTGGGAGGTGGTCGGACACGTGGTGTCACCTTTTGACCTTTCCTAAACTCTTCCCATTGGAGGTGGCTTATCAGTTCCATGTTCCTTATCAGGACCTCCTGTCATAAAACAACTCATGCAAATGATTACTATGGTGCCTGACCAGAGTGGGTGGTTTCCGTCAGTGTGCTTCCCCTAACAAAAGTTCTACAAGTAGGCTTCAACAGTACATGAACTAACAACTTCCAAATGTTCAAGCTAGATTTAGAAAAGGCAGAGGAAGCAGAGCTCAAATTGCCAACATCTGTTGAATCATAGAAAAAGCAAGAGAATTAAAAAAAAAATCTACTTCTGCTTCATTGACTACACTAAAAGCCTTTGACTGTGTGGATCACAATAAACTGTGGAAAATTCTTCAAGAGATGGAAATACCAGACCACCATACTTGTCTCCTGAGAAATCTGTATGCATGTCAAGAAGCAACAGTTAGAACCAGACTTGGAACAATGGACTGGTTCCAAATTGGGAAAGGAGTTCATGTCAAGGCTGTATATTGCCACCCTGCTTATTTAACTTATATGCAGAGTACATCATGTGAAATGCTGAGCTGGATGAAGCACAAGCCTGAATCAAGATTGCCAGGAGAAATATCAATCACCTCAGATATGCAGATGACACCACACTTATGGCAGAAAGAGAAGAGGAACTAAGAGCCTCTTGATGAAAGTGAAAGAGGAGAGTGAAAAAGCTGACTTAAAACTCAACATTCAAAAAACGAAGATCATGGCATCTGGTCCCATCAGTTCAGTTCAGTTCATTTAAGTTGCTCAGTTGTGTCTGACTCTATACAACCCCATGGACTGCAGTGCACCAGGCTTCCCTGTCCATCACCAACTCCCGGAGCTTAATCAAACTCATGTCCATTAAGTCAGTGATGCCATTCAACCATCTCATCCTCAGTCATCCCCTTCTCCTGCCTTTAATCTTTGCCAGCATCAGGGTCTTTTCCGATCCTATCACTTAATGGCAAATAGAGAGGGAAACAATGGAAACAGTGACAGATTTTATTTTCTTGTGCTCCAAAATCACTGCAAAAGCTGACTGCAGTCACTAAATTCAAAACTCTCGCTCCTTGGAAGAAAAGCTATGACCAGCCTAGACAGCATATTAAAAAGCAGAGACATTGCCCAGAAAGATCCATCTGGTCAAAACTATGGTTTCTCCAGTAGTCATGTATTGATGTGAGAGTTGGACCATAAAGAAAGCTGAGTGCTGAAGAATTGATGCTTTTGATCTGTGGTGTTGGAGAAGACTCTTGAGAGTCCCTTGGGCTTCAAGGAGATCAAACCAGTCAATCCTAAAGGAAATCAAGTCTGAATATTCATTAGAAGGTCTAATACTGAAGCTGAAGCTCCAGTAGTTTGGCCACCTGATGCAAAGAACTGACTCATTGGAAAAAGACCCTGATGCTGAGAAAGATTGAACCCAGGAGGAGAAGGGGATGACGGAGCATGAGATGCTGCATGGCATCACTGACTGATGAACATGAGTTTGAGCAAGCTCCAGGAGTTGCTGATGGACAGGGAAGCCTGGTGTGCTGCAGTCCATGGGGTCATATAGAGTCGGACACGACTGAGTGACTGAACTGAACTGGAATGAACTTGGAAAACTATAGGACACTGATTGAAGAAACTGCGATGAAACAAACAAATGGAATGATATACTGTGCTCATGAAGTTAAAGGATTACTATCATTAAAATGAACACACTGCCTGGGGCAATCTACAGATTCAATGCAATCCCTATTGAAGTACCAATGGCATTTTTCACAAATCTAGAACAAATAATTGTTCATCTACCTTTGTAAACAAAATGACCTCATGCTGACCTATATATATTCAGGACCCACAGCTATAAAATAAAAAAATATGAAATTCCCTGGTGGTCCAGAATCCAGTGGTTAACTCTCGTTTCTTTTACTACCATGGGACAGGATTCGCTCCCTGGTTAGAGAATTAAGATCCCACAAGTTGTGCGGTGTGGCCATGAAAAACCCCCACAAAATACAAGAAGAAAATAGATATAAAATTTAAAAAATGTTTTAAGTAAAAAATAAAATAAAATATACAAATACATTTACATTTTAAAATGTTAAAACATTAAAATAAAAAATGCTTTGGCAGTGGCACTGATCATCATTCAAATCTTGGTTGTGGAGTCAGATGGCTCTCACATCAAATTCCTGCTTAACTGTAAACATGGGTAGGTCATTTCAGCATTTTGTAACCTTAGTTTGTTAATCTGTCAAATGACAAAAATAGTACAATTTAGTAATTAATGCAGTCCTTTATTTGAGGGAAAACAACCCATGAGTTAGGGGTACACAGTGTCTCACAAGCAGTGGAACACTCTTCCAGAGGGATTTTAGCAAGAATGGGTATTACATAACATTAGGAGAGGCAATGTAGAAATAGGGCATGATTGGCTAGGAGGTCAAGGATTTCCTGATAAGGCTAGTAGGTCTATTTTCTAGGGTAAGATAAGCTAGCAAAAGTTGAGTTGGAGGATTGTGATTAATGTATGTTAGGTTTCCTAGACAGTGAGGTGTTTCCTGTGAGTGTGGGCTGACATGGGTTTCAATTTGCTTGTGGGCCACTCTGGTTGCCACCATTTTGTGAGTCCCAATATGCAAATTTACCTTATCAGTGGGAAATGATGCCTGTCTCTTCTTTCAGATTTGTTATGAGGACAAAATAGCCATAAATATCCTGATTACTTTAAAGCTATAGGAATAAATGATATTAACAAAAAGAAGCCATAGGAATTTATTTTTATTAATCATCAGCACTTAGCCAATCTATGGTCTTGAAGGCTGCAAGTTAGTGAACCTGCCCTCTCTCTGAATTCTGGTTTACATCTGCAAGAATGTTGACTAACTGTCGCCCATTCATGACAGTCAGCTTATGGTTTGAGGAGTCATCATTCACTTGCATTAACTATTATTGACCTCTCTCCAACAATCTTTGATCTGTATCCTTGCTCAGTGTGTCTCAGATACTGCCTGTCATTTCGGGATCTGCTTCATGTTCAGTTCTAGGCCATTGCCCTCAAGTGTTTTCATATATCTGGTAACTCATCTGTCTCTAGCTGAGACAATATTTTCAGATATCTGTCAATCTTCAAGTAACTCCTTGATTGCACTCTTGTTCTGAGTCAAAGCAAGTTCCCCAACTAGATTCACAAAGTCCTTCTGGACTTT
>NC_057419.1:140320970-140354012 GCF_019320065.1 Cervus canadensis | reverse complement strand
TCACATATGGAGAAGTATGGTTCCGGCAAGCATAGCACAAAAGGCCAGGAGAGGAGAATCAAAAGTATCTGTTGCAGTGATTCTTTTACTATGTTGTGTTGAAAGTAGTATAATATCAAGTTTTAGGTAGATTTGTGATAAGGTTACATGTAAACTTAATCCTGAGAACAGAGTTCAAAGTCTTGTTCTTGTACTTTTGTTGTGAAGTAATTAGCCCCAACTAATAAAAAAAAAAGCAAAAAAAAAAAAAAAATCCAGAGACAATCCTTGAAATAGCGGAACAAAGAGTTATAGGTAATAAGCTAACAGAGGAGATAAACTATACTCATACAAAATCCAAAATAAGCCAGAAAATGATGAAAAAGAGAAAAGAGTACAAATGGGAAAATAAGAAGTCAAGAAAAATGACACAATTGAATTTAACCATACCAGTGGTCACGTTAAATTAAAATGGTCTAAATCCCTCAATTAAAGGCACAGATTGCCATATTAGATCGGGAAATAAAAAGAAAAAAGAAGGCCCAGTTGCATTCTTTTCACAAGAAACCGACTTTAAATATAATAACAGCCAAAAATAGATGAAAATATAACAATGGAATAAAATATGCCACGATAGCAATAGTCAAATGAAAGCTGGGATGCTTATATTAATATCAAAGTAGATTTTAGAGCAAAGAATTGCACTACAGTTAAATAAAGTTGTTTTGTAATAATAAAAGGCCAGTTTATCAAGGGGAGATAATAATCTAAACATTTATGTGCTGAAAAACACAGCTCCAAAATGTATGCAGAAAAACCAAAGGAATAGCAAGGAGAAATAAAATTATGGTGGGAAATTTCAACACTTATCTCTCGGTTATGGATATTGATGGAACAGTTGGGTGGAAAATCTGAAAGCTTATAGAAGAATTAAAGTGCAGTATGAACCAATTTGGGCTTCCCTGGTGGCTCAGTGGTAAAAAAATCTTTCTGCTAAGGCAGGAGACTGGGGTTCGATCCCTAGGTTGGAAAGATCCCCTGGAGAAGGAAATGGCAACCCATTCTAGTATCCTTCCCTGGGAAATCCAGGGACAGAGGAGCCTGGTGGGCAACAGGCCATGGGGTTGCAAAAAAAGTTGAACATGATTTAGTGATTAAACAACATCAACAACAAATGAACCAATTTGACCTAACTGGCATTTGTGGAAGACACTACCCAACAACAGAAGAATATATATCTATATATTTTTTAATTGCTTATTTTTAATTGGAGGATAATTTCTTTATAATGTTCTGTTGATTTCTGCCATACATCAACATGAATCTGCAACAGGTATACATATGTCCCCTCCCTCTTGAGACTCCGTCCCACCTCTCACCTTAGAATATACATTTTTTTCAAGTGTCTATGGAACATCTACTCACATAGAACATATGCTGTGCCATAAGATGTCTCAACATACTTAAAATAATTTTTTTAAACTTTTTCCACTTGCATTTTTTTAAGATTTATTTAGTTATTTTCTAATTGAAGGATAATTGATTTACAGAATTTTGTTGCTTTCTGTCAAACATGGCTGATTCATGTTGATATTTAAAGTAATTTAAACCACAGTCTGGCAACAATGGAATTAAATTAAAGATCAATAACAAATAAATCACTTGAAAACCCCCATATATTTGGGAACTAAATGACATGTTTCTAGATAGTCCACGGGTCAACAAAAGATATCAGAAGATAGTTTGGAAAGTATTTTGAAATGAATGAAAATGAAGCCACAGCATAACAGAATTAGTGGGATGCTCTTAAAGCAGGGCTTGGGGGAAATTCATAGCACTAAATGCCTAAGTTTGAAAAGGAGAATGATCTCAAGGTAGTAACCTCTGCTCCCATCTTAAGAAACTAGAAAAAGAAGAAATTAAACTCAGCAGAGGGACAGGAAACAAAATTATAAAGATTGGAGCAGACATAAATGAAAAACCAAAACCAGAGAGAAAAAGCCAATGAAACCAAATGCTGCTGGTGAAGATCAATAAAACTGATAGACCTCTAGCCAGATTTATCAAGAAAAGGGAGAGAAGAGACAACCGACACAAATGGGTGAGCAAAATCATATCACTACAAATTCCACAGATACAGGACAATAAATAAATAGTCTAAACAAATGGGAATTCCCTGTCGGTCCAGTGGTTAGGACTCAGTGTTTTCACTGTTCCATCCCTGATTGGGGAACGAAGATCCCACAAGCCACACTGCAGGGTCAAAAAAATCTATATACAAATGTTGTTGTTCAGTCACTCAGTTGTGTCCGACTCTTTGCGACCCCATGGACAGCAGCATACCAGGCTTCCCTGTCCTTCACCATCTCTTGGAGCTTGCTCAAACTCACTTCCATGGAGCTGGTAATGCCATCCCAGCATCTCATCCTCTGTCATCCCCTTCTCCTCCTGCCTTCGATCTTTCCCAGCATCAGGGTCTTTTCTAATGAGTCAGTTCTTCGCATCAGGTGGCCAAAGTATTGGAGCTTCAGCTTCAGTGTCAGTCCTTAAAATGAATATTCAGGGTTGATTTCCTTTAGGATTGACTGGTTTGATCTTCTTACAGTCCTAGGGATGCTTAAGAGTCTTCTCCAACACCACAGTTCAAAAGCATCAGTTCTTTGGTGCTCAGCTTTCCTTATGATCCAGCTCTGACATTGATACATGACTACTGGATAAAACAGCTTTAATTAGACAGACCTTTGCTGGTATAGCATAGACAAAGAGAGCATAGCAAACACAATCACCTTTCAAGATAGTGACCTTATGAACTCATGATATGTGGCCTGATGCAGTTTAACTGTGTACAGTCAGATTAGTCACTGCTTTTCCTGTGGGGATAAGGTGTGAAAGGACACTTCCTCCCTAACACTCCCCTATTATTTTTCCATTATTTGGTCTTAGCTATTTTTAAGGCAACTGTAGACTTTACCCAACTGTATTAGTTTCAAGGGCTACCATGATAAATTACCACAAGCTGGTTTGCTGAAACATCAATTGTTTATTTTTTTAAATTTTGGTGGCATCCACCAAATGCCCCTGAAAAACCACTAAAGTAAACCACAAAATCTGGCATATGTGGAGGACCCATGGGATGTTATGGTCACGAAAAAATATTTTTTTCCCTCTAGTCCAACATCCAGTACTTAGTTAATGAATGGGGGAGGTGTTCTTGGGAGGCTGGCTACAGTATAAAAGTGGTTGAAAGTTCTAGAACACAATAAATCTGTATCAGACTTACATGATTTCATGCATGTAACAGTAATGAGAAAAGAAAAGTAGCTTAAATTTGTGTTTAGTAGCCAAGACTGGTTTTCTGACAATCCATGAGTCTAGTAATTGGTATATGGCTCCAGAAATAGCTTACCTCACACCATTTTAATTTTAAGTGACTTGCAGTATGTTCTTATTTTTTTCCTGTAAGTAACCTCAAGAGATTGGCATAGAAAACTTTATTTTTCTGCTGGGGCTCGCACTGCCCAAGGAAAGTCGGGACTGGGAACCTGGGTGGCCCGGGACCTCTGGTGGCAGCAGCTGCAAAAATCTGATGATGCAGATTGCCATAGCAGTTGTGAGACAATTTCAGCAAAAACTGGCTGATACCCTAAAAATGCAGTCTATGTCGGAGGCTTCACTGGAGTCCACGTCATGTTATCATGCTGACTTAGACGATGAGGTACAGGATTGAACTAAGAAATTATGTCAACTCACAAGTCAGACTGATGATCTTTCAGCAGAGCTGGAAGCTGCATCTTCAGAATGTCTGCACCTGAATGCAAAAAATCAAGTTCTTCAACACAAATTATTATCTATGAAAATACAAGCCGCAGCTCAAGGAAACTTAGAGCAGTTACGAGAGAAGAATAACGCTTCAATAAGAAGTCAGATGGAACTCAGAATTAAAGACTTGGAATCTGAACTCTCCTAGGCGAAAACTTTTCAAGAAGATTCTAATAGAGCAGATTGGAAAAATATAAGCCACTCTACCTAGTAGAACTAGACATTAGAAAGTCACTGGCAAATAAACTAGACAAGACTAATGACAGGCTGGTAGATATCAGCAGCCCACTTGTGGTGGAGAAAGAGCAGAACAGATCTTGACTCAGCCCTCTTACCACGAGGCCAGTCCTGGAGCCCCCTTGTGTTGGCAATTCAATAGTAGTTTAGTGCTCAATAGAAATCTTACTCTGGGCTTCCCTGGTGGCTCAGATGGTAAAGAGTCTGCCTGCAGTGTGGGAGACCCAGGTTCGATCCCTGGATCAGGAAGATCCCCTGGAGAAGGAAATGGCAACCCACTCCAGTATTCTTGCCTGGAAAATCCCAGGAGCCTGGCAGTCTACAGTCCATGAGGTTGCAAAGAGTCGGACACAACTGAGCGACTTTCTTTCTTTCTAGAAATCTTACTCCAAGAGCAAATGTAGTGTTTTCTGTCTCAATTCCACGCCCTTCAAATAACAAGATGCAGTGGGAGTTGCAAAAGAATATAACTAGAGAACTAGAACAATCTGCTGCTGAATTTAAATCTGGATCCTAAAGAGTGTTTCCTCTAGGATCTACAGTTGAGTCAAATCTGTATCAGGACCTATTTTTGAAAACATCATGAGAATCTGTGCAGATTTTGAAGAAAAAGTATATGATCTGAAAGATAAATAGTAAATGTTTCCCTACTGCACTCTTTTCATGACATTTTAGCTGTTTCCCATTAAACATGATGAGAAAATCTTTTTTTAAAAAAGGGTTTATTTTTGACAATTTCACTTTGTCTTCACTGTTTGTTCAGTGAAACTAAGGTTTATGAAAGAGACTTGTTTATGTAACAGTGATATAGTCCTTTTGTGAGCAAATATCAAGAGTTGACTACCTTCATATCTTCATTGTTACTAATTTATAATATCTTCCATTAGTCCTTTGGTACTTTAGAATTTTATTTCATTTTGCTGTGGGTGCTTTTTTATTTACATAAACATGTGGAAATTGAAGGTCAGTAGCTCAATCACATTCTTTTTTTTTTTAAATTGAAGTATACTTGATTTACAACTTTGTATTAGTTTCAGGTGTACAGCAAGTTCATTGATATATTTAATATATATATTTCCAGGTTCTTTTCCATTATTGGTTCTTATAAGGTATTGGGTATAATTCCCTGTGCTCTATTGTAACCCTTATAACATCTATTTTATGTATAGTAATTTGTATTAGCTAATACCAAAGTCCTAATTTCCCCCCTTTCCTTTCCCCTTTGGTAACCATAAGTTTGTTTTGTATATCTGTGAATCTGTGTCTGTTTTGTAAATAAGTTCATTTCTATCAGTTTTTAGATTCCTCATGTAGGTGACATCATATGATGTTGTCTTCCTCTTTCTCAGTTCACTTAGTATGATAACCTGTAGGTCCTTCCATGTTGCTGCCAGATAGCATTATTTCATTCTTTTTTATGCCAGAGTAATATTCCATCGAATATATATATACCACTTATTCTTAAGCAAATAGTTTATTGATGGGCACTTGGATTATTTCTATATCTTAGCTATTGTAAATAGGTCTGCTATGAACATTTGGTGTCAGTCATGTTTGATTGTTCTGATTGACAGCCACACAATTGGACATTTTCACTCATTTATTTGGCTGTGCCTGGTCTCAGTTGTGGCACGTGGGATCTTTGTGGCACTTGGGATCTTTAGTTGTAGCATGTGAACACTTAGTTGCCACGTGTGGGATCTACTTCCTTGACCAAGGATCAAACCTGCATTATGAGTGCAGAGTCTTAGCCACTGGACCACCAGGGAAGTCCCACAATTAGACATTGATTTTTTTATTTTACAAACTGGCAGAGAAGGTGTAGATAGGATAGATACAGTCCATTCAGTCTTTTCAGGACTAACGATTCCAGCCATTCATTCGCATAAGCCTTTGTTTCTTCTTTTCTTCTTTGTGATTACCTGCCTTTTGGTAATTCTAAAAAAATTTTTAAATTGTAGTATAGTTGATTTGCAATGTGTTAATTACTGCTGTACAGCAAAGTGATTCAGTTTTACATATATATATATATATACATACATACATTCATTTTTAATGTATTCTTTTCCATTTTGGTTTACCATAGGATATATCTCTGTGCTATACAATAAGACCTTGTTGCTTATCCATTCTATATATAAAAGCTTACATCTGCTAACGTCCACCCCTCAATCCCCTCTCCCTTGGCAACCACCCATCTGTTTTCCATGCCCATCAGTTTGTTTCATAGATAGGTTTATTTGTTTCATAATTTAGATTCTACATATAAGTGATATCATATGGCATTTGCCTTTCTCTTTCTAACTTATTTCACTTAGTGTGATAATCTCTAGTTGCATCCATGTTGCTGCAAATGACATTATTTCATTCTTTTTATGACTGAGTAGTATTCCATCATATATATGGACCACATATTTATCCATTCCTCTGTTGATGGGCATTTAGATTTATTTCCATGTCTTGGCTATTGTGAATAACGCTGCTGTGAACATAAGGATATAATGTATCTTTTGGAATTTTGATTTTGTCCAGATATATGCCCCAGAGTGAGATTGCTGGATCATTTGGTAATTCAATTTTTAGTTTTCTGAGGAACTGCCTTACTTTTTCCACAGTGGCTGTACCAACTTACATTTCCAGCCTTTTGCTAATGTTAATATGGATTTAAAAATAGTTCATATTGTTAGGAAAATTGGTAACTAAGGAAATAGTTTGATGATAGAAGATATCTACAGATTTTTTTTAATCAGCATATTTCAACTATTCAGAGAACAATGACTATATAGTTCCTATATCTTACTTTTCAAAGTAAAACAATTATATACAACAGATTTACAGCAATTTATTTCTTCATCTCCTTCAGCTGTCTTTTCAACGTGTTATTTTGACTCAGACACATCAGGGAATAATTCCAAGTAGAATTATTCTCAAGTAGCACTAGCTTAAAGTTGTTAGATGTAAGCTACTATTAGCCCTTGCTTATTTCAAAGACGGCCCTTTCTGTGTATTACATGTATAATTGCAAAGCTAATTAATCATGATTAACCCTTGTTTAATAAGGTTGCAACAGCAGAGGAATAATTGAGGGGTGTATATAGGTTGCCTTTAAGAGATGTTTGACTGAAGCTCTCAGAAAGCTTTCTTCCTACTTCTAGTTCCCTTCCTTTGTTGCTTCCAATTCTTAGGAATTTCACGATGTGGCAGGGACCTGAGGATTTTGAGAGTCGATAAAACTGAAGACTTTTAAATATCCCTCATCTGGTGTATGACTTCTCTGTGGCCACTTAAAGATCTGCCAACCAGGCACATGCCACCGCGAGCTAGGGTCCTCAACCCTGGTAGCCCGGTAAAACGTGGTCTTCTTGCTGAATGAACATTCCTTCAGCTCTTCATAGCCCCTTCTCCCCACAGGAGGTGGGGATCTAGAAGAGAGGATCTCAAAGTATTCTTTCAGCTACATGTTTATATAATTTCTTTTTAAAAAATGTATGTATTTATTTTAATTGGAGAATAAATACTTTACAATATTGCGATGGTTGTCATACATCAACATGAATCGGCCATAGGTATACTTGTGTCCCTTCCCTCCTGAACCCCCCTCCCAGCCCCCACCCCACCCCATCCCTCCAGGTTGTCACAGAGCACCTGCTTTGGGTGCCCTGGCCCTGCTTCATACAGCAAACTCACACTGGCTATCAATTTTACTTATGGTAATGTATATGTTTCAATGCTGTTCTCTCAAATCATCCCACCCTCTCCTTCTCCCACTGAGTCCAAAAGTCTGTTCTTTACATCTGTGTCTCCTTTGCTGCCCTGCACGTAGGATCATCAGTACCATCTTTCTAGATTCCACATATATGTGTTACTATACAGTATTTGTCTTTCTCTTTCTGACTTACTTCACTCTGTATAATAAGCTCAAGATTCATCCACCTCATTAGAATGGACTCAAATGCATTCCTTTTATAGCTGAGTAATATTCCATTGTTTATATAATTTCTTAATTTTTTTAATTTTAAAAGTTTAATTTTTAAAAATTTTATTGAAGTTTATAAAGTTGATTTACAATGTTGTGTTAACTTCCATGCTTATAGAATTTCATGTAGAAATCTATGTTGGAAATGTTTGAAATCTGCATTTTTGCACTTTTTTTAAGTGATAGGTTTTTAGAAAGCACTTTATTGAATAAAGTGAGATTCAACCAGTCAAGGAGATCTAACCAGTCAATCCTAAAGGAAATCAGTCCTGAATATTCCTTGGAAGGACTGATACTGAAGCTGAAGCTCCAATATGTTGGCCACCTGATGCGAAGAACTGACTCATGAAAAGACTCTGATGCTAGGCAAGATTGAAGGCGGGAGGAGAAGGGGACGACAGAGAATGAGACGGTTGGATGGAATCACCCATTCGATGGACATGACTTTGAGTAAGCTCCTGGATTTGGTGGTGGACAGGCAATCCTGGCGTGCTGCAGTCCAAGGGGTCAGCAAAGAGTTGGACAGGTCTGAGCGACTGAAGTGAACTGAACTTATTGAATAAAAGGAGTAGAATATAATTAATTTCAGTTCCATTGTTATTGTTGTGTTAGTCACTCAGTCGTGTCTGACTCTCTGTGACCCCAGAGCTTCCCTGGTAGCTCAGATGGTAAAGAATGTGCCTGCAATGCAGGAGACCTGAGTTGGATCCCTGGGTCTGGAAGATCCCCTAGAGAAAGGAATGACTGCCTACTCCAGTATTCTTGCCTGGAGAATTCCGTGGATAGAGAAGCATGGTGGGCTACAGTCCACGGAGTCAGAAAGAGTTGGACACGACTGAAGAGCTAACGATTTTAGTTCCACAGCCAGGAACAAGATATGAGTTTTGGAGATGAAGGTAAGGAATGCGGGTTAAAGGGAAAGACAGCGCGAATGGTCTTAGAGGGAAGGACCACGTTTGAAACTGGCTTCACAGCGACCCCTGGTGGACAGAAATGTAAGGAAGCCCAGGACTGACTGAAATACAGCCCTGACACTTGCTGAACAGGGAAATATAAAAAGGGAGCAGTGTGTTCCCCATCCCGATCCCCCCTCCCGCCTCCAACTAATAAAATAAATGGAAAAAAGATAAAAAAAATAAAAATGGAGCCAGACAGCAGAAAGGCATCATGACGGATAAAACAATGCTGCAAGAAGGCTAGGAAATAGAGATTCAGAGTGCTCTTACATAAACCAGGACATTTCCAAGAAATGCCAAAGACTATCCTTTGAAGTGATATGAGTTATTTTAGGTATTAACTTGTGGAAGCTTTCACTGGTAAAAAATTATTACTTTTTTTGCAAAAAAAAATTAGATATTAATATTTCCAGCCTTTAAAATATTACAAGTCTTTAGCTTAAGAATGGTAAAGAGAAGAGAGCTTAGAAGATTTGGTTTTGCCGACCAACCTTGATAGCATATTAAAAAGCAGAGACATTACTTTGCCAAGAAAGGCCCATCTAGTCAAGCCTATGGTTTTTCCCGTGGCCATGTATGGATGTGAGAGTTGGACTGTGAAGAAAGCTGAGCACTGAAAAATTGATGCTTTTGAACTGTGGTGTTGGAGAAGACTCTTGAGAGTCCCTTGGACTGCTAGGAGATCCAACCAGTCCATACTAAAGGAGATCAGTCCTGGGTGTTCATTGGAAGGACTGATCCTGAAGCTGAAACTCCAATACTTTGGCCACCTCATGTGAAGAGTTGACTCATTGGAAAAGACCCTGATGCTGGGAGGGATTGAGGGCAGGAGGAGAAGAGGACGACAGAGAATGAGATGGCAGGATGGCCTCACCGACTCGATGGACATGAATTTGAGTAAACTCCAGGAGTTGGTGATGGACAGGGAGGCCCGGCGTGCTGCGATCCATGGGGTCGCAAAGAGTCGGACTGACTGAGCGACTGAGCTGAACTGAACCAAGTTGAATTTAAGCTGAAAAACTATGCAGTTTTGACGTTGGCTCTTTTCCAGGCTAGTGATAGCTCAGATAAAATCCAAAATCATCTTATAATATGAAGCCAGATTACCCAATGAAATTTTAATTTTTAAAAAATTTAGACTGAGATGCTGTCAAATGCTGGTGAACATCATCTGAACAAAGAAACCATTAAAAGAAATGAGGCGAATGGAGGAAATTTGCATCCTGACTGGATAATTTATATTAAGGAGTTTTATGAAGTTTTATATGAGATAATAGTATTGTGTTTCAGTTCAGTTCAGTCACTCAGTTATATCCAACTCTTTGTGACCCTGTGGAGTATTGTGTTATGTATTTTTAAAATTTATTATTGTTTTGAGATATAAATGGGAGGGCAATGGATAGTAGTTTAAATGAAACAACATTGGCCATGTGATGATAATTGTTGAATCCGGGCAATGCTTATATGGGCGTTCATTCATACTCCTTCTACCTTTTTGTTTCAACTTACTGATACTAAACCATAAAAATTTGATCAGAACTTTTGCTTCTATTTGTGAATTTTAAAAAGACCAGGCTATCCCAGAATTGTTCTAACCCTTTGCAGTTTATCTTTACAAAAAGTGTCATAAAAGTAGGAAATCAAGTCTGTAGCTACCACAATGCTTTTCAAATGCGTTTTCCACCTCTTAAAACTTTTATACATTGTGCCATCTGTGAATTTCATGATGACCTTACAGACCCCACCAGGATACTACCAGTAGAGGCAGAGGTTATGAGAAAGTCAGATCTGAATGAACTCAAGACATATTTATATGCTCCTGGTTGGTTAGGAGGATGGTCCAGATTGATTAAAAGTCAAGTAAGGATTTTGTTGATACCAGTAGACTGGGTGATCTGAGAATAAGCAGATACCCTAGAAAATGAAAGTGAGAAGGCAGTACAGCATAATGAAAATTTGAATTTATGTCAATCATAGATTCATATCTTGATTCAATCAGTTGCTAGATGTGGCCTTACTATACATTACAGAGCATCAGTTAACTCATATAATACTCCATATGATAGGGAACTGTTGGGGATTAAATCAAATATGTGAATGTGAGAAAAGTGTTAACACAGAAGATCTGGTTGTTTGATCCTTGTATGTCAAGGGAACTGGAAACCATGAGTTGACTGTTGGCCAACCCTGGGGGAATGTTCTAATGTTAATTGGTTGATGATCATGTTTTGTTCACCTGATTGCTTTGCACAAACATCACTATCGATAATGTGCATCTGGTGTCATTGTTGGGATCCTGAGTTTCACTTGGCATGGCTGGTCATGGAGCATGATGTACCTATAGGACCTGTTCTCAATAAAAACCTCAGATGCTGAGGCTTCCCTGAGCAGAGCCAAGTTGCACACATGCCTCTAGTTTATTGCTAGAGAAGAGAGCATGCCCTAGGTGGCCCCGGAGGGGCAATTACTCAAAAGCACATGTCCAACCTGTCTGATTTACCTGAAAAGACGTCTTTTTCTTGTTGCTCTTGGTTTGTATATTCTTGCTCTAATAAACCTCAGCCATGACTATAATCTGCTTTTGAGTCTTGTGAGTCCTTTTGCTAAATCAGTAAAATTGAGGGGAAGGTGGCCTTCAGATATTCTGGACATAAAGGGACTAGTACAATGTCTGGCAAGTAGTACACATTCAATATATGCCAGCTATGGAATTTAACTGATCCTGCTGGATGTGACAGGGGACTGACCACTGTACTAGAATATAGGCTGTGACTCCAGGATTTTCTCTGTTTTTCTGAACCATGCTCTCAGAAGTGGGCAAGGATAACCTCTCATCAGTGAGGAAGTTAGAAAATATAACTCCAAGGTTTTCCCCTGGCCTCCCAGCCCTCCTGATCCTGAGTAAGAAGGTATCCTGTGAAGAAAATGGGTAGATATCAGATCTCTATCTGGGCCATTCTGAGAATACACAACAGGGCAAACTCTTTTTATCATCTTGAAGGATAACAAAAAGAATCAAAAACCTTGAGAGTGGGGGCTGGAGCCTGGATCCCTACTTTGTTTGGTAGCAGTCATCAGAGGCAGTGGTATTAGAAATGACTATTGGGACTTCCCTGATGGTCCAGTGGCTAAAACTCCACACTCCCAGTGCAGGGGGCCTGGGTTCTATTCCTGGTCAGGGAATCACAAGCCACAGCCAATAGTTTGCATGCCAAAACTAAGAACCAGCATGGTGAAATAAATATTTTTTTAAAAAGATAATGACTATCAGGAATTTCCCCAGTTCAACCAGGACCAAGCACACAGAGCCATTTCCGCCATGCACTGGGCACCACAGAAAGACAGTCTTAAACTGAGCACAGTATGTCAAAATTAAAAAATAGTTGGGTTGAGACTTCAATTGAGGGCTAATCCAAGGGAAAGAGCAGCCCAGGGTACCCATCTTGCAATACCTTTCTATATGTGTGTGTGTGTGTGTGTGTGTGTGTGTGTGTGTGTGACTATGTTTCCCATCCAAGTGTGTGCCTGTGTCCAACTCTTTTTGACCCCATCGACTGTAGCCCTTCAGTCTCCTCTGTCCATGGAATTTCCCAGGCAAGAGTACTGGAGTGGGTTGCTATTTCCTCCTCCAAAGGATCTTCCCAACCCAGGGATGGAACCCATGTATCCTGCGTTGGCAGGTGAATTCTTTACGACTGTACCAGCTGGGAAGCCCATCCAAGTGATCAGATCTATGTTGTTGTTCAGTCGTCAAGTCATATCCAACTCTTTGCAACCCCATGGACTGCAGCACACCAGGTTTCCCTGTCCCTCACCATCTCCCAGAATTTGCCCAAGCAGATCTAAGATACCTCCAAAAGAGATTTATACCTCTAAAATACAATAATAATTACAATACAATCAGTTGTTATGTCACACATTTATTTACTATTTTTCAAGTAAATTGCCTCAAGATGAATATAAGTCTAATCTCAATAGTGATACCAAGTGGAGTTTTCCTTTACCAGGTTCTTAAATATGGTGAGCATATAATAGTTCATAGAAGTTTGCTTCTTCTGCATGGGTGGTTGTTTATTTTTTGATCCCTTAATTATATCGGGAGTTTCTATAGATGTCTTCCTTGCATTTTATATCACAAAGTATAGTCACCTCCCTGTCACTGTCAGCATCACTGTTATATGTTGTGACATCACTGTCACCCATGTTGCCATACAGTGTGATGTATCTGGGTTTCTTTTTATATGACTTGTAAAAGTGCTTCAATTCACGTGAAAAAAGTGGAACTGGAACATGCTTTATATTTGTTTCTGAAATATGAGTGATGAATGGCTCAGAAACAGCTCTGCAAACGAGGCATTTTTCCTTGTAGCATCGACAAAACTTCACTGGTTGAGGCCTAGATAATATTTCTGCCCTACCTGCACTAGTTGGGCATTTTGGTTTAAGATATCTCTGGCGTTTGGTCAGTTTCTCTACACTGGATTGCTCAGGGAAGCTTTGATTCTTTGAATAGAGTAGAGGAGTTTTGGTTGGCTTGACCTGACACTGTAGACTTGATGGCCAAGTTGGCTTGGTGGCTTTCTTTGGATAGGATGGACTGACCTGACTGACTAGCTTATGGGCATGAGCCCGCCTATGTGCCTTTTTTGGACTACGTGTTCTATGCAACTTTTCCTGCGGGGGTGATCCTAACACTTTTTTGGGATTTGATGGCTTGGATGGGTTTTGTTGACTCGAGCGCCTGACTGACTTTTTGGCACTTGAAGGAACAGAGGCTTTTTGTGGACTTGAGGGCCCAAATGACTTATCTATACTGGATACCATGGATTGTTTTTCTGGATCACCCAGGCCAGCAGTCGGTGACTTGGAGCCAGTAAATGATATTTTTGATGATGTGGATGCTTTGATGGTGATATCATCCTTCTTGACCCTGAAAATACAGAGGATTTAGAATGTGACAATTTAAATCAGAAGAGTAAAATTGCTGTTACCAGAAAATATGGGCTATTGTATCAATTTAGACTTCTGGTCTTTTTTTGGCTCTAGCAGGAAAATTGAACACAGTAAGAACTGGAGTGTGGAGAAAACCATGACTCAGGTTACAGATTCGAACTCATGTTGAATGATTTTTCTTTTTCTTAATTTTGCTGTTTCAACCACAGTGGATAACCATATAGCCTATATATGCAATGACACAAACTTGTTTCAAATCTACTGTTGAGAGAGAGAGAGAGAATTTATTTATTCCAGAAATTAAACTTTTTATAAAAAAAGTCACAAGTTGATATGCAACTGAGGCACAAATGTCACAACCTGTCACATAAACAAGTCTTTAGACCAAGTTCATTGTTTTCCTATCATATTTACACCATCAAGTTTTGTAACCATACATATTAATCCTCACAAGATTACTCTAAAATCAAAGGAATAGAACAGTGGTATATTTCAGTCACCAGTCCTTGGATTGGGAAATTTTTAGGGACCCAGTATATCAGTGCCAGCCTAATCCTCCTATATTAAAGGCAGGGACTAGGATCACTGAACACAGTTACAAATTTTTCATGTTATCACATCTTAAAATGATAGATTAACCAAAATGCGTTACTATCTTTGGAATGCAGAGACCCAACTCCTTCTCCCCTGAGAAGATTTTGATTCTGTCTTATTTAGATAGTCATTCCGTCTTTTCATAGACTCAACTTATAATGAAATTAGCAGCCTGGGGCTCAACTGAACCCTGAATGGGAGATAGTTTTGGCTGAAGTTGATAATGTACTTGAGATAATCTAAGAGTTTCATTTAAGTGAACATATCCAACCCACAAGATGTTGGTAGCTCTTCCGAAGTCTAAAGTTAGTGTTAAGTAACAAAATAACAGTGAACTCGCCTACGTGTGTGCACGCATGCGATTGTAGGTACAGTCGCTCATGCACGTGTGCACTAACCCCCTCACCTCACCCCTACACCCCGCCACTGTGTATTGTTAGTTCAAAAGTTCAAAAAGCAACTTAATGTTGCTGCTTTGGGGACTTCCTCACTCTCACAGTTATAGAGTATAGTGAAGAACGTGTGCCTCCCCCCAACCTTGTACTTTTATTCAAAGGTGTTAAGACTTACTTGGCTGCGTTATGGGCTTCCTCACCATCACAGGTATAGTGAAGAAAGCAGGAACATGTGACTGTATAGCCGATGATGAGGACGCCAATTACAGTAATGAGGATACGTCGCCTTAATTCCTCCAGTTTGCTCTGCTTGGACTCAACGTGTGTAGTTACTATGAAAGAAAATGTATCATGAGAATATGTGCTTGGTAACCAAATTTGCTTCCATTTTGATGGGGGTTTGTTACTATAGATCAAAGTCAAATCTCATCATCAGTTATTTCTTTATGCATGATAAGTGTCCACTGTCATTTTCCTCCCTCTATCATGTCCCCAGCCAGCCACAGTCTACAAGCCAAATCTGGGAGCTGTCTCTGGCTAATCAGTATAATTACCTAGGTTAACCCACATCGTGGCTTGTTCAGCCCATTACCTAGGTATTTGAGTGTGTGAATGTACTTGAGTGTTGATGTGTGTGTGAATGTGTATGGTGGGAAAAGGGATGGGACACGAGAATACAGTTCTTGAAACCTACTATGTGTTAGGTACTATGCTAGATTCATTCACATAGAATTTTCTGGTATGGCTGGTGGGGGAGGGGCAGGGGTTGGTGGATTGGGTGGGGAAGGGGAATGAAAAGGGACAGTATGGCTGTACTCTTCATGTTTCTGTGTTTAGAATTTTTACACAGAAATAAAATTTTCAGATGTTGTCCTAGAATTTCTCAAAGACCTACTCATAGTAAAGTAGAATAAACAGATTTCTTAAACACAGCTAGCTTGTCTAATTAAGTACTTGAATATATTTAAAATAATAGATCATAATTTCTAGCTTTTAAGGTTAGGGACATACCTGCAGTAGCAGATCCATTGCTTTCATTCCTATCTAAACAATTATTTGTCCAAATTGATAAAAGGAGGACATAAATGAAGAGATTCATGTCCAGGACCTTGTTGTGTTTCCTCTCCGAAGGAAACTGCTGGGTTTAACGTGGCTCAGCTTGTTTTAGGGGGCTATGACATCATAATCATAGAATGTCATATCCTGACAGCATAATCTCACCATGGGGACACATGAGCTCCTGGGTACAAATATTATGAAAAGACTTTTAATCCTTTATTTCTCCATTACATCAAATATTCAACCAAATTTGAATCAAAAAGCTTGAGACATTATTAAGCACAGAAGGCAGAGAAAGTGAGTTAGCTCTAGATACTGAAGAACTATTTTTCTTTATTAAATGTTAAGGAGGCACCTTACAGAGCTATAGTAGTTCTTATGTGTTTTAGGGGTTAAATCATCCTGGGGTATAAGTTTGTAGGAAGTTTTCTTACTAAAATTAAGATTTTGAATATCCCTCAAGCTTTTTTATTGAGCTACTTTTAATGGGTACCACTAAAGACTTTCTGGCTAGTGAGTAACATGAGGAGATCTCCATTTTAGAAAAACCACTCTGGCTCTTGTACGGGAACTAGATTGCTGGGGTTAAAGTAATTTAGACAATTAGAAGGCTGTTATGTAGGTCCACCTGATAGAGGATGGTGGCTTGAAGCAGAGTGGTAAAGATGGAAAGTAATCAATGCATTTGAGGAGTATTTTGATGTGGGTAGGGCTTGAGGAAGCGTAGGCCATAGGGCATGAAGGAGAGAGAAGTAGCAAGGATGATTCACTGCTTCAACAAAAGTGTGTTGGAGATCTATGTGGCAGGAAGCTTTGTGTTAAGCATGAGCATTCAGACAGTCACAGTCCCTGCCTTTAAGAGTTGGAAATCTAAAGGGAGAGACAGACACGTAAATAACCAATCACTAGGTTATGTAATGGGGCTTCCCTGGTAGCTCAGCTGGTGAAGAATCTGCCTGTAATGCGGGAGAACCAGGTTTGATTCCTGGGTCAGGAAGATCCCCTGGAGAAGGGATAGACTACCCATTCCAGTATTCTTGGGCTTCCCAGGTGGCTCAGATGGTAAAGAATCCGCCTGTAATGTGGGAGACCTGGTTCAATCCCTGGGTTGGGAAGATCCCCTGGAGGAGGACATGGCAACCCACTCCAGTATTCTTGCCTGGAGAATCCTCATGGACAGAGGAGCATGGCGGGCTGCAGTCCATTGGTTTGCAGAGTCGGACATGACTGAGCAACTAAGCAGCAGCAGAGCAGAACACAGCACAGCACAGGGTATATAATGGGCTTCCCAGGTGTCGCTAGTGGTAAAGAACCCGCCTGCCGATGTAAGAGATGTGAGTTCAATCCCTAAGTTGGGAAGGTCCCCTGGAGGGTGGGGGCATAGCAACCCACCCCAGTATTCCTGTCTGGAGAATCCCATGGACAGCGGAGTCTGGCAGGCTGCAGTACATAGGGTCACACAGCGTTGGACACGACTGAAGTGACTTAGCATGCACGCACACAAGGTGTGTAATGTCATATGTAGGCTGTGAAGTCACAGGATCCAGTGCCACAAGATCATGCAAAAGAACGATCTCTTCAAAGTGGGGAGTCCTGGAAGAGATGACCCTTGACCTGAGGTGGGTTTTTGTGTGTTATGGTTTTTATTTTTATTTATTTATTTATTTTTTAAAAAATTATTTATTTTAATTTAACGGTAGTTACTTTACAAGATTGTGGTGGTTTTTGCCATACATCAACATGAATCAGCCTTGGGTGTACATGTGTCCCCACCAATCTGAACTCCCTTCCCACTCCATCCCTCTCGGTTGTCCAGAGCACTGGTTTTGAGTGCCCTGCTTGATGCATCGAACTTGCACTGGTCATCTATTTTACATATGGTAATATACATGTTTCTTTTTTTAATATAAATTTATTTTAATTGGAGGCTAATTACTTTACAATATTGTATTGGTTTTGCCATACATTGACATGAATCCACCACGGGTGTACATGTGTTCCCCATCCTGAATCCCCCTCCCAAATCCCTCCCCATCCCATCCGTATGGGTCATCCCAGTGCACCAGCCCTGAGCACCCTATATCAGGCATCGAACCTGGACTGGTGATTCGTTTCACATATGATAATATACATGTTTCAATGCCATTCTCCCAAATCATCCCACCCTCGCCCTCTCCCACAGAGTCCAAAAGACTGTTCTATGCATTTATGTCTCTTTTGCTGTCTCGCATACAGGGTTATCATTACCATCTTTCTAAATTCCATATGTATGCATTAGTATACTGTATTGGTGTTTTTCTTTCTGGCTTACTTCACTCTGTATAATAGGCTCCAGTTTCATCCACCTCATTAGAACTGATTCAAATGCATTCTTTTTAATAGCTGAGTAATATTCCATTGTGTATATGTACCACAGCTTTATTATCCATTCGTCTGCTGATGAACATCTAGGTTGCTTCCATGTCCTGGCTGTTATAAACAGTGCTGCAATGAACATTAGGGTACAAGTGTCTCTTTCAATTCTGGATTCTTTGGTGTGTATGCCCAGCAGATGGATTGCTGGGTCATATGGCAGTTTTATTTCCAGTTTTTAAAGGCATCTCCACACTGTTCTCCATAGTGGCTGTACTAGTTTGCATTCCCACCAACACTGTAAGAGGGTTCCCTTTTCTCCACACCGTCTCCAGCATTTATTGCTTGTAGACTTTTGGATAGCAGCCATCCTGACTGGCATGAAATGGTACCTCATTGTGGTTTTGATAGGCATTTCTCTGATAATGAGTGATGTTGAGCATCTTTTCATGTGTGTGTTAGCCACCTGTATGTCCTCTTTGGAGAAATGTCTGTTTAGTTCTTTGACCTGTTTTTTGATTGGGTCATTTATTTTTCTGGAATTGAGCTGCAGGAGTTGCTTGCATATTTTTGAGATTAATTCTTTGTCAGTTGCTTCATTTGCTATTATTTTCTCCCATTCTGAAGGCTGTCTTTTCACCTTGCTTATAGTTTCCTTTGTTGTGCAAAAGCTTTTAATTTTAATTAGGTCCCATTTGTTTATTTTTGCTTTTATTTCCAACATTCTGGGAGGTGGGTCATAGAGGATCCTGCTGTGATTTATGTCAGAGAGTGTTTTGCCTATGTTCTCCTCTAGGAATTTTATAGTTTCTGGTCTTACATTTAGATCTTTAATCCATTTTGAGTCTATATTTGTGCATGGTGTTAGAAAGTGTTGTAGTTTCATTCTTTTACAAGTAGTTGACCAGTTTTCCCAGCAGCACTTGTTAGAGAGATTGTCTTTTCTCCATTGTATATTCATGCCTTTTTTGTCAAAGATGAGGTGTCCATAGGTGCATGGATTTATCTGTGGGCTTTCTATTCTGTTCCATTGATCCGTATTTCTGTCTTTGTGCCAGTACCATACTGTCTTGATGACTGTGGCTTTGTAGTAGAGCCTGAAGTCAGGCAGGTTGATTCCTCCAGTTCCATTCTTGTTTCTCAAGATTGCTTTGGCTATTTGAGGTTTTTTGTATTTCCATACAATTTGTGAAATTATTTGTTCTAGTTCTGTGAAAAATACCGTTGGTAGCTTGATAGGGATTGCATTGAATCTATAGATGGCTTTGGGTAGTATACTCATTTTCACTATACTGATTCTTCCGGTCCATGAACACGGTATATTTCTCCATCTATTTGTGTCCTCTTTGATTTCTTTCACCAGTGTTTTATAGTTTTCTATATATAAGTCTTTTGCTTCTTTAGGTAGATATATTCCTAAGTATTTTATTCCTTTCATTGCAATGGTGAATATAATTGTTTCCTTAATTTCTCTTTCTGTTTTCTCATTGTTAGTGTATAGGAATGCAAGGGACTTCTGTGTGTTGATTTTATATCCTGCAAATTTACTATATTCATTGATTAGCTCTAGTATTTTTTCTGGTGGAGTCTTTAGGGTTTTCTATGTAGAGGATCATGTCATCTGCAAACAGTGAGAGTTTTACTTCTTCTTTTCCAATCTGGATTCCTTTTATTTCTCTTTCTGTTCTGATTGCTGTGGCCAAGACTTCCAAAACTATGTTGAATAGTAGTGGTGAGAGTGGGCACTCTTGTGGTGTTCCTGACTTTAGGGGAAATGCTTTCAATTTTTTGCCATTGAGGATAATGTTTGCTGTGGATTTGTCATATATAGCTTTTATTATGTTGAGGTATGTTCCTTCTATTCTTGCTTTCTGGAGGGTTTTTTTCCTATCATAAATGTATGTTGAATTTTGTCAAAGGCTTTCTCTGCATCTTTTGAGATAAACATATGGTTTTTATTTTTAAATTTGTTAATGTGGTGTATTACATTGGTTTGTGGATATTGAAGAATCCTTGCATCCATGGGATAAAGCCCACTTGGTCATGATGTATGATCTATTTAATATGTTTTTGGATTCTGTTTGCTAGAATTTTCTTAAGGATTTTTGTGTCTATGTTCATCAGTGATATTGGCCTGTAGTTTTCTTTCTTTGTGGCATCTTTGTCAGGTTTTGGTATTAGGGTGATTGTGGCCTCATAGGATGAGTTTGGAAGTTCACCTCCCTCTACAATTTTCTTGGAAGAGTTTGAGTAGAATAGGTGTTAGCTCTTCTCTAAATTTTTGGTAGAATTCCGCTGTGAAGCCGTCTGGTCCTGGGCTTTTGTTTGCTGGAAGATTTCTGATCACAGTTTCAATTTCCGTGCCTGTGATGGGTCTGTTAAGATTCTCTATTTCTTCCTGGTTCAGTTCTGGAAAGTTGTACTTTTCTAAGAATTTGTCCATTTCTTCCAAGTTGTCCATTTTATTGGCATATAGTTTTACTGATAGTAGTCTCTTATGATCCTTTGTATTTCTGTGTTGTCTGTTGTGATCTCTCCATTTTCATTTCTAATTTTGTTAATTTGATTTTTCTCTCTTTGTTTCTTGATGAGTCTGGCTAATGGTCTGTCAATTTTATTTAACTTCTCAAAGAACCAGCTTTTGGCTTTGTTGATTTTTGCTATGGTCTCTTGTTTCTTTTGCATTTATTTCTGCCCTAATTTTTAAAACTTCTTTCCTTCTACTAACCCGGGGGTTCATCATTTCTTCCTTTTCTAGTTGCTTTAGGTGTAGTTAGGTTATTTATTTGACTTGTTTCTTGTTTCTTGAGGTAACCCTGTATTGCTGTGAACCATCCCCTTAGCACTGCTTTTACAGTGTCCCATAGGTTTTGGGTTGTTGTGTTTTCATTTTCATTGGTTTCTATGCATATTTTGATTTCTTTTTTGATTTCTTCTGTGATGTGTTGGTTATTCAGCAGCGTGTTGTTCAGCCTCCATATGTTTGAATTTTTAATAGTTTTTCTCCTGTAATTGACATCTAATCTTACTGCATTGTGGTCAGAAAAGATGCTTGGAATGATTTCCTTTTTTTGAATTTACCAAGGTTAGATTTATGGCCCAGGGTGTGATCTATCCTGGAGAAGGTTCCGTGTGTGCTTGAGAAAAAGGTGAAATTCATTGTTTTGGGGTGAAACGTCCTATAGATATCAATTAGGTCTAACTGGTCTATTGTATCATTTAAAGTTTGTGTTTCCTTGTTAATTTTCTGTTTAATTGATCTATCCATAGGTGTGAGTGGGGTATTAAAGTCTCCCACTATTATTGTGTTATTGTTAATTTCCCCTTTCATACTTGTTAGCATTTGTCTTACATATTGCGGTGCTCCTATGTTGGGTGTGTATTTATTTATAATTGTTATTTCTTCTTTTTGGATTGATCCCTTGATCATTATGCAGTGTCCTTCTCTGTGTCTTTTCACAGCCTTTGTTTTAAAGTCTATTTTATCTGAAATGAATATTGCTACTCCTGCATTCTTTTGGTCCCTATTTGCGTGGTATATCTTTTCCCAGCCCTTCACTTTCAGTCTGTATGTGTCCTTTGTTTTGAGGTGGGTCTCTTGTAGACAACATATACTGGGATCTTGTTTTTGTATCCATTCAGCCAGTATTTGTGTTTTGGTTGGGGCGTTCAACTCATTTACATTTAAGAGAATTATTGATAAGTATGATCCCATTGCCACTTACTTTGTTGTTATGGGATCATGTTTATACACGCTTTCTGTGTTTCCTGTCTAGAGAAAATCCTTTACCGTTTGTTGGAGAGCTGGTTTGGTGGTGCTGAATTCTCTCAGCTTTTGCTTGTCTGTAAAGCTTTTGATTTCTCCTTCATATTTGAATGAGATCCTTGCTGGGTACAGTAATCTGGGCTGTAGGTTATTTTCAGTCATCACTTTAAGTATGTCCTGCCATTCACTTCTGGCCTGAAAGGCTTCTATTGAAAGATCAGCTGTTATCCTTATGGGAATCCCCTTGTGTGTTATTTGTTGTTTTTCCCTTGCTGCTTTTAATATTTGATCTTTGTGTTGGATTTTTGTTAATTTGATTAATAGGTGTCTTACTGTGTTTTGCCTTGGGTTTATCCTGTTTGGGACTCTCTGCATTTCTTGGACTTGGGTGACTATTTCCTTCCCCATTTTAGGGAAGTTTCCAACTATTATCGCCTCAAGTATTTTCTCATGGTCTTTCTTTTTGTCTTCTTCTTCTAGGACTCCTATGATTCGAATGTTGGGGCATTTAACATTGTCCCAGACGTCTCTAAGTTTGTCCTCATTTCTTTTAATTCTTTTTTCCTCTCTGTTTCATTTATTTCTACCATTCTATCTTCTACCTCACTTATCCTATCTTCTGCCCCCATTATTCTACTGTTGGATCCCTCCAGAATGTTTTTGATCTCATTTACTCCATTACTCATTATATATTGACTCTTTTTTTATTTCTTCTAAGTCCTTGTTAAAACTTTCTTGCATCTTCTCGATCCTTGTCTCCACGTTATTTATCTATAACTCCATTTTGTTTTCAAGATTTTGGATCACTTTCACTGTCATTATTCGGAATTCTTTATCAGGTAGATTCCCTATCTCTTCCTCTTTTGTTTGGTTTGATGGGCATTTATCCTGTTCCTTTAGCTGCTGGGTATTTCTCTGCCTTTTCATCTTGTTTATATTGCTGTGTTTGGGGTGGCCTTTCTGTATTCTGGCAGTTTGTGGTTCCTCTTTATTGTGGAGATTCCTCGCTGTGGGTGGGGTTGGATCGGTGGCTTGTCAAGGATTCCTGGTTAGGGAAGCTTGTGTCGGTGTTCTGGTGGATGGAGCTGGATTTCTTCTCTCTGGAGTGCAATGAGGTGTCCAGTAATGAGTTTTGAGATGTCAGTGGGTTTGGTGTGACTTGGAGCAGCCTGTATATTAAAGCTCAGGGCTATGTTCCTGTGTTGCTGGAGAATTTGCATGGTATGTCTTGCTCTGAAGTTTGTTGGCCCTTGGGTGGTGCTTGGTTTCAGTGTAGGTATGGAAGTGTTTGGTGAGCACCTATCCATTAATGTTCCCTGGAGTCAGGAATTCTCTGGTGTTTCCAGGATTTGGACTTAAGCCTCCTGCCTCTGATTTTCAGTCTTATTCTTACAGTAGCCTCAAGACTTCTCCATCTATACAGCACCGATGGTAAGACATCTAGGTTAATGATGAAAAGTTTCTCCACAGTGAGGGACACCCGGAGAGGTACACAGAGTTACATGGAGAAGAGAAGAGGGAGGAGGGAGATAGAGGTGACCAGGAAGAGAAGAGGGGGAATCAAAAGGGGCGAAAGCAAGCTATCCAGTAATCACTTGCCTATGTGCTCTACTCAGTCTGGATCCCTCAGAGCTGTTCACGAAGTTACACAGCGCAGAGAAGAGGGAGGAAGGAGACAGAGGTGGCCAAGAGGACAAAAGGGGGAATCAAAAGGAGAGAGACAGATCCAGCCACTGATCAGTTCCCTAAGTGTTCTCCACATCCTGGAACACACAAAGAGATCCACAGAGTTGGGTAGAGAAGAGAAGGGGGAGGAAGGTGATAGAGGCGACCTGGTGGAGAAAAAGGAGAGTCCAAGGGGGGAGAGAGCAATCAAGCCGTTAATCTTGCTCCCAAGTAAAAATGGATACAGAAGATTGGGTTCTTAAAGGTAGAAAAACACCAAAAATCAAAGATTAAGAATCTAGAGTACAGGTTAGATTATCAAAAATACAATATTAAAGAAAAAAACAAAGTCACAAGAATTATAAAATTTATATATATATATATATATATATATATATATAATTTGCTTTAAAGATAGGGTCCTTTTTTTTTGCAAAGTAATAGTAGGTTATAAAAATGAAAATTAAAGGAGTAATAGAGGACTTAAAAATGAAAAAAAATTTAAAAATGATAGTAGTAAAAATATATCTAGGACTTTCTCTGGTGTTGTTGTGGACAGTGTGGGGTCAGTTCATTTTCAGATAGTTCCTTGATCCAGCTTATAGTTCTCCAGATCTATAGGCCCTTCCTATGTAGTCGGTGCTAACTGCAGTGTTTTAATCTATTGCACCTGCCACTTCCAAATTGGTTCCCTCTGTTTATTTTAGCTGCTTCTGTTTGCTGGTCTCTTCAGTCTCTAATTTCCGCCCTGACACAAGGGGGCGGTGGTGGTCACTTTTTTAGGCTCACTTGTCAGTCGTGCTGTGGGGAGGGAGGAACACTGCAAACAAATATCACTGGCGTGTGTGGGGAGTGCTCGCAGTGTCTCCGCCACCCTGGGTTTGCCTCCGTTCATGGCGTGTGTACTTTCCCAGTCTACACTGTTCAGGCTCTAGGTTGCTCTGCCAGGAACTGTCTGAGACGGGCCCCTGGGTTGCATGTACTTCCCAGGTCTAAGCCCTCAGGTTCAGGTTCTTGGGTACTCCACAAAGGCGCAGACTTGGTTGAGCCTGCGTTTTGTGCCCTTCCCAGGTCCGAGCAGCTCAGGTGACCAGGTGCTTGGCAAGTGCAGTCGCTCCCATTTGGGGGCTGTGGCTGATCGCCTCCCCCATCCCAGCTGCTCGGTTTTCTGGGTGTACAACCGGCACACCTTCTCAGGTGCGCCATGTGTCTCTTCTGGGGAGTTGATCTCTGGTTCTGACCCTCCCGGTGAATGTCGACCATCCAGAATCCTAAGAAGTGTTGGTTAGCAAGGAAGCCTGCTTGCAGTTTTGTAGATGATGCCTTTCTGGGGCCACAACTGCCCCCTTCGGCTCTGGCTTCCCTCAACTGCCTGTCTCCGGTCGGGGATCAGCCAGTCTGCAGCCAGCTAGCTCTGCTCAGTCCTTTGTTCTGTGAGCGGGCCTGGCGGTGTCTTAGTCAGTTCAGTTCAGTTGCTCAGTCATGTCTGACTCTTTGCGACCCCATGAATCACAGCACTCCAGGCCTCCCTGTCCATCACAAACTCCCAGAGTTCACTCAAACTCATGCCCATCGAGTCGGTGATGCCATCCAGCCATCTCATCCTCTGTCGTCCCCTTCTCCTCCTGCCCCCAATCCCTCCCAGCATCAGGGTCTTTTCCAATCAGTCAACTCTTCACATGAGGTGGCCAAAGTACTGGGGTTTCAGCTTCAGCATCAGTCCTTCCAATGAACACCCAGGACTTAGCTCCTTCAGGATGGACTGGTTGGATTTCCTTGCAGTCCAAAGGACCCTCAAGAGTCTTCTCCAACACCACAGTTCAAAATCATCAATTCTTTGGCGCTCAACTTTCTTCACAGTCCAACTCTCACATACATACATGACCACTGGAAAAACCATAGCCTTGACCAGATTGACTTTTATTGGCAAAGTAATGTCTCTGCTTTTTAATATGCTATTTAGGTTGGTCATAACTTTCCTTCCAAGGAGTAAGTGTCTTTTAATTTCATGACTGCTGTCACCATCTGCAGTGATTTTGGAGCCCCAAAAAATAAAGTCTGACACTGTTTCCACTGTCTTCCTATCTATTTCCCAGGAGGTGATGGGACCAGATGCCATGATCTTAGTTTTCTGAATGTTGAGCTTTGAGTCAACTTTTTCACTTTCCTCTTTCACTTTCATAAGAGGTTTTTTAGTTCGTCTTCACTTTCTTTCTGCCATAGGGTGGTGTCATCTGCATATCTGAGGTTATTGATATTTCTCCTGGCAATCTTAATTCCAGCTTGTGCTTCCTCCAGCCCAGCGTTTCTCATGATGTACTCTGCATATAAGTTAAATAAGCGGGGTGACAATATACAGCCTTGACAGAGTCCTTTTCCTATTTGGAACCAGTCTGTTGTTCCATGTCCAGTTCTAACTCTTGCTTCCTGACATGCATATAGGTTTCTCAAGAGGCAGGTGAGGTGGTCTGGTATGCCCATCTCTTTCAGAATTTTCCACAGTTTATTGTGATCCACACAGTCAAAGGCTTTGGCATAGTCAGTAAAGCAGAAATAGATCTTTTTCTGACAGTGCCCTGGACTTCAAGGAGATCCAACCAGTCCATCCTAAAGGAGATCAGTCCTGGGTGTTCCTTGGAAGGACTGCTGTTGAAGCTGAAACTCCAACAATTTGGCCACCTGATACAAAGAGCTGACTCATTGGAAAAGACCCTGATGCTTGGAAAGATTGAGGGCAGGAGGAGAAGGAGATGACAGAGGATGAGATGGTTGGATGGCATCATCGACTCAATAGACATGGGTTCGGGTGGACTCTGAGAGTTGGTGATGGACAGGGAGGCCTGGCATGCTGCGGTTCATGGGGTCGCAAAGAGTCAGGCATGACAGAGCAACTGAACTGAACTGAATGTGGAGGTGACACCAGGTTTGTTTTTCTACCTGAAAATGAAAGTCTCTGGAGGGGTATACATTCTCTACCAGATTATGTGATTTGCACACTTTCGGACACTCTACTGTTGGTAACAGCAACTTCTTGCTGTGAATAGATGATTTCTACTCCTTGTGAAGACTTTGTTAAGAAGCAAGAATTGCTTGAGTATTCTCTAAATACACAGTGGTCTAGAAAACTGAAATATCTAGAAAACGAATAGTGTATATTTTCAACCAGGTATGTTTTTACATTTCTGTTGAGGGCCGTGTCCTCTACTGCATCTGATATTTTAAGAGGGCTTCCACTCCAGAAGCTAGGTTCACTTCTTTCACTATGTCCTCACAACACTATCGTTTTGAAAAGCTATCCTTAAACTACATTTGCTGGTGTTGGCTCAAGTCTAGACCTACGAATATATGGCTCATTTCAGACTTAACAGCTGATAGAACTATCAAATGAAATTCACTTTTATGATCAGAATGATTTCAAGATATTTGTTCTTTTGACACATTTCACCTTAGTTCTGCTATGGATGTTCCCAGGCCATTAATAAGGAAAGTGGGACAAAGCCCCACATGCTTGTTCTTAGGACATCAGCCCCAAGCCACACCTATGTGGTACAGGGCCTGCTGCTAAGGTGTGATGAGGTCAAGGCAAACATCGACTGAAATTTCAAATTGCACCCTTCCCACATTTGGCAGTGCACCCTGTCATTGCAGGTTTCAGCATTTCCAGTGAGGAAGTTCTCAACTTCCCCTCCTAATTCCTCTGTGCTTACCCACAAGACTACCCTGCCAGTGCAGTGCATTTATCTTCTCACCTGCACATGCTCACAGCATGTGTGCATATGTGCCTTCAAATGCCTTCACAAACACGCATGTCAATATCCATGAGAGCTCAGGTGAGATCTTGTAGAAGGAAACATCTGTAGAACAAGAAATTATGTCTTGTTGACCTTTAAATCGTTGGTGTTTAAATCTCATGTGCCTGTTGTGCTCTAGTTTTGCCACATAAAGGACAGGAAGCTGTTTTGATCTCAGCTGCCTGTCCAGTCTCATTTTATTTAGTGACCGACATTAATGAACTGGCAGTTCATTACTTTCTAGGTCTTGAGCATCCTCCAAAGGAGATCCTGACAGATGAGTATCCACTTCACCATTCTTTGCCTGTTCTGCCCTCATGTGGGCAAGGATCACAAATGCTTTGGGATTAAAGCCCCAAGTTCCATTTGAAAAGAGCTCCAGTGATCAGAGATCTGATCATCCCCTCCAGGGGTGAGGGAAAAGTGGGAAGGACACCTAGAGAAAACATGTGTTTTAAGCCAAGTAAGACTGACTCCTTTCACTGAATCTTTATGACCGGTTCAGACTGGAGGATTTGCTCCTCTAAATGCAGCGTCCCTCAGAGAATGTAGCAATAATTAGCACTGCCAGGTACCAGGCAAGGATCTCCTACAGCAGTTGGCCTGGTGGCCATTGTATTATTATCTCCATCTTACAGATGGGCCTGTTGAGGCTGGGAATGGCTACGTAGCGTGCCCAATTTCCCAAAGCAGAGCTAGGATGTTTTAAAGATAAACTGGGAATATAAATGGGAAATATAAAATATAACATTTCACTATGACATTGCATGGAAATAATCTAGATTCTATCTATCTATCTATCTATCTATCTATCTATCTATCTATCTATCTATCTATATGTTGTTGTTCAACCACTAAGTCATGTTTGACACTCTGTGACCACAGACAGGGGTCCATGCAGGCTTCCATGTCCTTCACTAACTCTCAGAGTTTGCCCAAACTCCTGTCCATTGAGTGGGTGATGCCATCCAACCATCTCATCCTGTTTCCCTCCTTCTCCTCCTCCCCTCAGTCTTTCCCAGCATCAGGGTCTTTTCCAATGAATTGACTGATCGCATCAGGTGGCCAAATATTGGAGCTTCAGCTTCAGCATCAGTCCTTCCAATGAATATTCAGGGTTGATTTCCTCTAGGATTGACTGGTTTGATCTCCTTGCCATCCAAGGGACTCTCAAGCATCTTCTCCAGCACCACAATTCAAAGGCATTGATTCTTCAGTGCTCAGCCACGAAATAACATGAATCCTCATGAACACATTAACCTGAGAACACCATCAGTGCCATTAAATTTCAAAGTGTATCCTTATAGTCTTCCTTGCTGCCTTTAGATATTGACTTTTTTTTTTCTTTCTACCTTTGGCCATGCTGCCTGACCAGGGATTGAACCTGCACCCTTGGCAATGAAAGCACAAAATCCTAAGCGCTGGACTCCCAAGAAATTCCTGATCCTGACTTTTAAAACATTACTTTGGTTTTCATTAATGCTTTATCCCAAAAGTATGTGTTGTTAGTTTTGCTTAAATTTTAAGTTTATAAAAATGGGAAGATATTTCACATTTCTTCCGTAGTTTGCTTTATTCACTCAAAGTTGCTTGTGACTTTCATCCACGTTCCTGTGTGCGCTTGAAGTTCTATTTCCCCCTGATGTATAGGACCACATTTTGTGACTATGCCAGAATGTTCTCATTCCCTTCTCCTGGTAATGGACACTTTACTTGTTTCTAGTTTTCCACTATTATATCCAGTGTTGCTGTAAATCCATGTACCTGCCTCTTGATGTGTAGATTTGAGAGTTTCTCTTGGGAACATACCTGGAAGAGAGTGGCTGCATGATAGGGGATGCAGATGTTCAATTTTTGCATGATAATCTAATATTCTTCCCCAAAGTGTTTGGATCAACTTATAGTCCCACCAAAGTGTGTGAGAATTGCCATTGGTGCAAATTCTTGCTATCATTTGAATTTTCTAGAACTTTACATTTTGTCCAAATTAGTGAGTGCAAAAAAAAAGTGATATGTTACTGTGATTACTAAGAGTTTGTCAAATTTGTTTTCAGATTCAATGGCCTTAAGCTGAGTTACTGAATGGGGCAAAGGGATAGTATTCCAGATGGATGAACCACATAAGAAAGTTTCTTTGCCCATTTGGGTCACTGTAACAAAATACCACAGACTGGGTAATTTATAAACAAACAAACAAAAAAATCTCTCTTACAATTCTGGATGCTGACGTCCAAAATTGGAGTGCCAGCCTGATTATGTGAGTGCCCTCTTCCAGGTCACAGACTTCTCCTTGTATCCTCCCAGGATGGAATGGACTAGGGCTCCTGGGGGCTTTCTTCTTATAAGGGCACTAATCCCATTCATGAGAGCTCCACACTTACGACCTGATCATCTCCTAAAGGTCCCATCTTCCATGATATTGGATATTAGGATTTCAACATATGGATTTTGAGGGGACACAAACATTCAGATCATAGCAGAAAGAGTTCTGAGTGAGGTCAGAAGTTAGTACATTTAAAGAAGAGAAAAAATTCACCACAGGTGGAATGCAACGAGTTCACTGCTGTCCAGTTAGCTAACCTCTCAGTACCTCATGTCTTACCTGACTTGACCTGTGAAATCTGCCAGATCCCACCTGCCAGTCCTGATCTCTGACCAGCTCTCAATGTTTGCATCATATAATATAGTGAAGTTGCGTTTTACGTTTAACCAAGTTGACTCACACTGGGTTATGCTTCTTATCTTTTATCAGATAGGTTTTTGGATGAACTTCCAGAAGTTTATTTGAAAATATATTTCTTATCATCCCATCACTGGTTTCTCGTCAATTCCTCTTTGATTATCAAACAACTTTAAAATTGATTTTTGAAGCACATGTGGACTCTCATATGGAATCCTGAAAGATGGGTGAGAATGGATTTTCAGGAATTTATTTTAGAAGTTTCTTTGGCCAAGAAAGGGTATAGACCCTGTTAGCTCAGTAGCTGTGAATTATGGTTATAGATATTCTTTGGAAAATATAGCTGCTGGTTGAATGAGTGTGATTCTAAATGCGATTTTGCCCCTCCTACTATCTTGTTGGGTCTTCCCATTCGCCCTTGGATGTGGGGTATCATTTTTAGGTAGGACCCAGTATTCTCCTGTTGATGGTTGTTCAGCAGTGAGTTTCAATTTTGGAGTTCTTGCAGAAGATGAGCGCACACCCTTCCACTCTGCCATCTTATTCTCTTTTGTATAGTTCTTCTGTGTATTCTTGCCACCTCTTCTTAATATCTCCTGCTTCTCTTAGGTCCATACTGATTCTGCCCTTCATTGTGCCCAACTGTGCATGAAACGTTCAACTGGTATCTCTAATTTTCTTGAAGAGATCTCTGGTCTTTCCCGTTTTATTTTTTTCCTCTATTTTTTTTTCATTGATCACTTAGGAAGTCTTATCTCTCCTTGCTATTCTTTGGAACTCTGCACAAAGATGAGTGTATCTTTCCTTTTCTTCTTTGCCTTTCTGATTCTGATGATGGCCCTCAATGAACCACACCAACTGGTATTTGTTGTCTGGTACAGTCCCTGCCACATGGGCCTCTGGCTGGCACTAACTAGTAGGTTGCTATGGAAGGGATACTGTGTCATTTCCAGGCCCTCTCTTCTTTTTTTTTTCTTTTTTTCATATTCAGGCTTTATTTTTTTTTTAAGTAATTTTATTAAGGCATAATTTACATACCATAAATTCACCAAATTTAAGGATACAATTCAAGGATTTTTAGAAAGTTTATTAAGTTGTGCAACCACTACCACATCGAGTTTTAGAACATTTTCTTCTCCCCAGTATGATTTTTCATATCTGTTTACAGTTAATCCCCATTCCCACCCCAACTCTAGGCAAACATGAACCTACTTTTCTGTCATGACAGATTGGTCTTTTCTGGACATTGTATATAAATAGAATATCATATAATATGAAATCTTCTGTATTTGACTTTTTTAACATAATATTTTAAAAGTTCATTCATGTTGTAGTATTTATCTGTATTTTACACTTTTTTATTAGTATTGATATTTCAATATGGCCCTAGCAAATTTTATTTATCTCTTTACTAGTTGAGGGACATTTGGGCTCTTTCCACTTTTTGCCTGTTATGAATAATGCTGCTGTGAACATTAATGTATAACTCTCTGTGGAAACTCATGTTTTCTTTTCTTTTTTTTTTTTTTAAAGGTAGCTGATTCATTTATTTTGTGCATTGAATATCTAGTGTCAAGAAGCAGAATTAAACATGGAATATGTTTATATACATGTATATACATACATGTATATACATGAATATGTATGCATGAATATATGTGTATTTTACATTTTTTTTTTTTTTACATTTCAGTGGGTTTTGTCATACATTGATATGAATCAGCCATAGATTTACACGTATTCCCCATCCCGATCCCCCCTCCCCCCTCCCTCTCCACCCGATTCCTCTGGGTCTTCCCAGTGCACCAGGCCGAGCACTTGTCTCATGCATCCCACCTGGGCTTGCGTGATCTGTTTCACCATAGATAGTATACATGCTGTTCTTTTTGAAATATCACCCTGCACATTCTCCCACAGAGTCCAAAAGTCTGTTCTGTACATCTGTGTCTCTTTTTCTGTTTTGCATATAGGGTTATCATTACCATCTTTTCTAAATTCCATATATATGTGTTAGTATGCTGTAATGATCTTTATCTTTCTGGCTTACTTCACTCTGTATAATGGGCTCCAGTTTCATCCATCTCATTAGAACTGATTCAAATGAATTCTTTTTTAATGGCTGAGTAATATTCCATGGTGTATATGTACCACAGCTTCCTTATCCATTCGTCTGCTGATGGGCATCTAGGTTGCTTCCATGTCCTGGCTATTATAAACAGTGCTGCGATGAACACTGGGGTGCATGTGTCTCTTTCATGATCTGGTTTCCTCAGTGTGTATGCTCAGAAGTGGGATTGCTGGGTCATATGGCAGTTCTATTTCCAGTTTTTTAAGGAATCTCCACACTGTTCTCCATAGCAGCTGTACTAGTTTGCATTCCCACCAACAGTGTAAGAGGGTTCCTTTTCTCCACACCCTCTCCAGCATTTATTGCTTGTAGACTTTTGGATAGCAGCCATCCTGACTGGCGTGTAATGGTACCTCATTGTGGTTTTGATTTGCATTTCTCTAATAATGAGTGATGTTGAGCATCTTTTCATGTGTTTGTTAGCCATCTGTATGTCTTCTTTGGAGAAATGTCTGTTAGTTCTTTGGCCCATTTTTTGATTGGGTCATTTATTTTTCTGGAATTGAGCTTCAGGAGTTGCTTGTATATTTTTGAGATTAATCCTTTGTCTGTTGCTTCATTTGCTATTATTTTCTCCCAATCTGAGGGCTGTCTTTTCACCTTGCTTATAGTTTCCTTTGTTGCGCAAAAGCTTTTAAGTTTCATTAGGTCCCATTTGTTTATTGCTTTTATTTCCAATATTCTGGGAGGTG